>NW_024881866.1:382500-590884 GCF_019059575.1 Amphibalanus amphitrite
GGGGGAGCTCCAGCGGCGGCGGCAAGAGGACAGGTGGGCACGGGGACTGGGGAGAGAGGGAGCTACAGACGGACGGAGGGAGGGGGAGCTCCAGCGGCGGCGGCAAGAGGACAGGTGTGCACGGGAACTGGGGAGAGAGGGAGCTACAGACGGACGGACGGAGGGAGGGGGAGCTCCAGCGGCGGCGGCAAGAGGACAGGTGGGCACGGGGACTGGGGAGAGAGGGAGCTACAGACGGACGGACGGAGGGAGGGGGAGCTCCAGCGGCGGCGGCAAGAGGACAGGTGGGCACGGGGACTGGGGAGAGAGGGAGCTACAGACGGACGGACGGAGGGAGGGGGAGCTCCAGCGGCGGCGGCAAGAGGACAGGTGGGCACGGGGACTGGGGAGAGAGGGAGCTACAGACGGACGGACGGAGGGAGGGGGAGCTCCAGCGGCGGCGGCAAGAGGACAGGTGGGCACGGGGACTGGGGAGAGAGGGAGCTACAGACGGACGGAGGGAGGGAGGCGGAGCTCCAGCGGCGGCGGCAAGAGGACAGGTGGGCACGGGGACTGGGGAGAGAGGGAGCTACGGACGGACGGAGGGAGGGGGAGCTCCAGCGGCGGCGGCAAGAGGACAGGTGGGCACGGGGACTGGGGAGAGAGGGAGCTAAGACGGACGGAGGGAGCAGCTCAGCCGGGGAGAGGGACGGAGGGAGGGGCTCAGCCGGGGAGAGGGACGGACGGAGGGGGAGCTCAGCCGGGGAGAGGGAGCAGGGAGGAGCTCAGGCGGGGAGAGGGACGGAGGGAGGAGCTCAGCCAGGGAGAGGGAGCAGGGAGGGAGGGGCTCAGCCGGGGAGAGGGAGCAGGGAGGAGCTCAGCCGGGGAGAGGGAGCAGGGAGGAGCTCAGCCGGGGAGAGGGAGCAGGGAGGGGCTCAGCCGGGGAGAGGGAGCAGGGAGGAGCTCAGGCGGGGAGAGGGACGGAGGGAGGGGGGAGCTCAGCCGGGGAGAGGGACGGAGGGAGGAGCTCAGGCGGGGAGAGGGACAGAGGGAGGAGCTCAGGCGGGGAGAGGGAGCAGAGGGAGGAAAGGACAGGGTGGGAGGGGAGGGCGGACCGGGACCGCCTCCCGGACGCCGGCGTCAGACCTACCTGTCACTGACCACAGATACATGAGCAGAGTAATTGCCTGTCACAAACGGATCGCAACGCTAAGAGAATAGGGAAATCCGTTCCTAATACGCATTTACTAGCTCATGTAACCCCGGTAAGTGCTGGTTGGTGCTGCCTGGTATAGCCTGCTATATCTGAGGATATGTATCTCGCCACTCACAGCGCGTCTGCGCGGCCTGTTTCAGACTCTGGCCGCGAGGGGCGCCACTCTCGGCAATCATCACGTGACTCGTCGGGTCGGCGCACGCCGCACAGCCGGCAGTCGTCACGTGACCTGGACGGGGAGCGTTGCGCGCCGGCCGGCCAGGAGACGGCCCACATCCAGCTGTACGCCACGCTGCCGCGGCGCCGCCAGGCCGCCCCCGCCCCCGCCCCCGCCCAGCCCGTGGAGCAGCTGTACGCCAAGGTGAACAAGCCGCGCCGAGACGCCCCCGCCGCCCCCGGCCCCGGCACCGGCCCCGGCCCCGGCACCGAGCCGGCCAAGGAGGCCCGGACCGGCCGCAGGCAGCACAAGATCCGACTGAAGCTGCTCAGCGGGGGTCTGATCCGCCGCAAGAACCGCAGCCTGCCCGACCTGACCGACCCGGACCAGCAGAGCAGCTACAACGCGGCCGTGGAGCGGCGGCCGGCGCGCGCCGAGCCGGACCCGGCCGGCGGCTACCTGTCCGAGGGGCCTGCCGAGGACGCCGCGCCCGCCCTGCAGCGCAGCAAACTCATGAGGAAGTCGTTCCACGGCGGCGCGGCGGCAGCGCGCGTGCCGCCGCCCGTGCCGCGCCGGACCGACTCGCGGCTGAGCGCGCCGCCGGCCGGAGCCGGAGCCGGAGCCGGAGCCGGTCGGGGCGCGGACGAGCCGGACGGCGCCCCGGCGCTGGCGGCCACCGACTACCTGAACCACCTGCAGCAGGCCGGGCCCAGCGCCGGCCTCCCGCCGCGGACGGACGCCGCTCTGGCGCCCCCCACCCCTGTGAGCGGCCCTGGGAGCGTCCCTGTGAGCGGCCCGGTGAGCGGCCCGGTGAGCGGCCCTGGGAGCGGCCCGGTGAGCGGCCCGGTGGCCCACTGCCGGCAGCCGTCGCTGGAGCTGCCGCCGCCGCCGCCGCCCGCCCAGGAGCTGTCCGAGCTGACGCTGGAGGACGAGGCGCTGCCGCCGCCGCCGACCGAGGCCGAGCTGGAGCTGAGCTGCGGCCCGGAGCTGGAGCTGAGCTGCGGCCCGCAGCCGGCCGAGGGCCGCCGGCCGGGCGGCACGGACCCCTGCCCCCGGCGTCAGCAGCCGCTCTCCCCGGCAGACCGGACGCACTACAGCCGGCCGCAGGACGGCGAGTCCCCGTACGGCGGCCGGCTGGGCGGCGACCATTTGTACCACCGCCCGGAGTACCAACCAAACCCCCAGCAGCAGTACAGCCAGCAGCAGCCGTGCCAGAGTGGGGACAGCGACTACCGCGAGCTGCCGGCCGCGGCGCGCCTGCCGCCGGAGGAGCTGCGCCTGCCGCCGGAGGAGCTGCGCCTGCCGCCGGAGGAGCCGCGCCGCGGCTCGGTTCGCTCCGTCCGCGACCTGGCCGGCAGGTTCGAGGCCGCCGCCGCCAGCGAGCCGGCGGGGCCCTCCGCGGGATCACCGGCCGCGCTGCTACCGGTCCCCGCCGCGGACCATTTCGCTGGCCACCCGTCTGGCTACTGTGCAGCTGACCCGGCGGGCCAGCCGTCTGTCCAGCAGCATCGGTCGTCCGCCGAGCAGCCGCCGCCCTCTCCCTCTCCCTCGGCGCCAGCCGGCCAGCCGCGGGCCACGTTCGGCTGCGCCCAGCAGAGCAACCAGCTGCTGTTCTCGGCCCAGTCGGGTCAGCTGGCGCGCGGCAGCCGAGCGCGCCGCGCCGACCCGCCCGGCGCCGGCGCCGGCCGGCGGCTCAAGAAGTCTGTGACGTTCTGCGACCAGGTGACCCTGGTGGCCACAGCCGAGGACGAACACGACGACACGCAGCTGCCCAACCCGATCCTACAGCGGATCCTGGGCGGCAGGCGGCACCAGGTGACTGCACTGGTCCACAACGAGCCGGCCAACCACAGCGGACCATCGACCAACCACAGCGGGCCACCGACCAACCCCCGCGGGCCACCGACCGACCACATACCGACCAATCACAGCGCGCCACCGACCGACCACATACCGACCAATCACAGCGCGCCACCGACCGACCACATACCGACCAATCACAGCGCGCCACCGACCGACCACATACCGACCAATCACAGCGCGCCACCGACCGACCACATACCGACCAATCGCAGCGCGCCACCGACCGACCACATACCGACCAATCACAGCGCGCCGTGCAGCGAGCCGCGGCGCGCGCTCAGCCCGGTGGCGGGGGCGGGGGCGGGGCGCGGGGCGCGGCCGCTGCCGCCCTACCAGCCGCCGCCGCCGCCGCGCGCCGCCGGGCCGTGCCAGCTGTGCAGCCAGCGGCCGCGGCTGGCGCCGGGCGCCTACTGCGCCGACTGCCGGGCCTACATGACCCGACTGCGGCCGCGCACCGCGGCCAGCTGAGCCGGACCCGGACCCGGACCCGGCACGGACCGGGGATACCGGGACCCGGCAGGCTGCGGCGATACCTCCCGTCCAACCGACGTCACCAGAACGTCACGCCGGACCCGGACCCGGACCCGGCACGGACCGAGGATACCGGGACCCGGCAGGCTGCGGCGATACCTATACCGTCCAACCGACGTCCCCAGAACGTCACTCTGGCGCTGTGAGCTTCAATGACGACACACCCTATTTATACGAAAATGTTTTGTATATTGGATTTTGAAATACGGTTTTATATATGTTTTGATGTTTTTAAGGTATAATGGCGATCAGCGTTTGTGAATGGCATCAATGTGCGTCCTGTTCATATATGGGTGATACGTTGAGCTGGCCGCGCGATGTGAGCGGAGGCGGCTGGCCGCGCGCCGGCGCGACCGCTGCCATCTGAACAGGCCATTCCGGTGCCGGTGGCGCTGACGTCACCAGAGTGTGATCTCGGCTGGCGCGCAGGTACAAAGGCGGCGCGGCGCCTGCGGGGGCGCCCAGCGCCGCGCTCTGCCGCGGACGGTCCATGTTGTTCGTGTGCCAAGGAAGTCGCCGCCGGCGGCGCCGTACGGTTTTTACAATACACGCATCCGACAGGAGTCTCCGTTCGTTCTGCGGTGCCAATGGAGGAGCAAGCACAGCGACCGCGGCCGATAAGGGGGGAGGGGCGGGGAGAGAGTGGGCGACCAGGCCGCGACTGCGGCTGGGTGGGCGTGGTGATGGTGACTGTTGAGGCGGCACTAGCCACTCGCCACTAGCGGCAGCCAGGCAATATTTAGGTGCACGTCTCGCGGGTTTTAGCGGCAGGTCGCTCGGCGAGCGGGAGGGCAACCAGTTCCGATGTCCATCACGACAGCCCATATTCAGCCCAGATTCAGCCCGGATTCGGGACACCTCCGATCAAGCTGAAACTCGCACACAATGTGGGTCCTGACATGCTAAATCCACAGTCCGAGTCATTCGGTGGCACTCCCTTCCCAACCGTTTGACCTACAGAGGTCAGCAAAGGTCACGTGGCCCAAATTTGCACAGCAGATTGTGGCCCACCAAGTAGGGGAAAGTTGGGTAATATCGGCCAGTAGGTAATATCGGACAGGCAGTTATCTTCTGAACTCTCCCCCAGGTGCATGCGCAAATATTTTATTTGGAAAAAAGGTAGCGCTGGATTTCCTTTGTCACCTCCTCCTCTCGTAGGCAGTTTGCCGCTAGGCTGTCATAATTTTTTTTTACGTTAATCACCATTTGTCCTTCCATCCATACAACCAGTAGCGGCGGAACACCTTCAATTAAGGGGGGCACTGACGACTTTTGGTCCATTCTTTCCATGCAACGCCCATAGGGCTAATGTTAAAATGCCAAAATCAAAGGGGGGCACGGTGCCCCGGTGCCCTCCCCGTTCCGCCGCCTATGCATACAACTTATTAATTAACTGTTATCGCAGAGATAAAGAAGTTGTAACTGCCAAGTTGTACCTTTTCCACTTACTTGAACATTTTTGTTATCGATTTTGGGCCAACTATCTGTGTTCAATGTGTTTGTTGCTCCCATTTTGGCGCATTTTGAACGGCCTACGTGTTTGTTATTATCGGACACCCATCCGATATTACCCTATGGGGGAGGTGTTTGAAACCCCCTCCCCCTCTTCTAACTCGGCTCCTGGGCCACGGAGCGACACGCGGAAGGTGGCGTTCGAAAGAGCAAGAAGCCAACGCATAACTCGAGGACCAATATCAATATCAAGACTCTTTGGGATCCATTTGGACGCCCGTCCGTAATTTGCTGCTGCTGTCCGATAATACCCAAGTACCTAACTTTTTTTTTCTTTAAAAAATCGCTGCGCTCCAACGCAACACCGGAACCTCAGCAGACTTTCTAAAAACAAAGTTTTGGGCTTTCTACATATATTTAAATGACTCCCAGTTACATAAAAATGATAACCTTCATGTTACGATGGCTTGAAGTTACCCGTCCGATATTACCCAATTTTCCCCTAGAGCTAGAGCACTAAAAATGGCACCAATCGCGACTCGCCAGCATCTAATCTTACTTTCCCAATACCCATTCAACCTCTCAAGGTCATGTAATGACCTAAGGTCATTTGTGGGTTATGTCGAAAATACACTTGCACAGCAGTTCTCGAGTAGAGGGATTGACCGAATTCCAAATCAAAGCACATCATCCGGACCCATAGGCCGCAGTAACTTTCATTAATCCCGCTTCTCGATATGTGGCCCTGTTTGACCTCGGCAGGGGAAAATGTACAAATAAACGACACTCCATGCAGTGGCGTAGCCAGAAATCAGCGAAAGGGGGGCCATGGTGCTCGAGGGGGCGACTTTTTCCCTTGAGAGCATAGACCTGGGAACAGGGGGGGGGAGCAGCGGGGGCGCTTGCCCCCCCAACTTAAGAGCCGAGGGGGCGGCGCCCCCTCAACATTGAGGCAGGGAGAAAAGATCTTTCCTCCCTTTTCCGGACTTCTTTTCTTTTTGTTTCCTTTATACATTTTAACATCAACACACGGCATTTTCCTTGCCATCTGAATAGTTTCTGCTGATACAGTATCGATTTGACAACATCTGCTATTGTCATCCCGCTTTGACATGGGCCTGACCCTGGCCATAAGTTTGGCAGGCCAGATTTTATACTGGACCATTTTGGGTCAACTTTGAGAAATACATAACGTACAAGGGTGGTAAAATCGTTGCTATAGGTATAACACAGTTTACCCGCTCCGGGTGTGAGGGAGGGGTGTGGGCCGTGGGGCAATGAGTGCACTGACGTGGCGCCCTCGGAGGGCCGGTATGGGATTAAAGCTCAGCGACACTAAGGGTGGTGCGGTGCCTTCGGTTATCGGTAGCACCCTCAGAATCACCGGCGTGGGGCCCTCAGAGCCACCGGTAAGGGGCCTTTGGAGGCACCGGTGTGGGGCCGGCATGCAGGTGCCGGTGTGGGCGCTCAGAGGTGCTTGTGTGATTCTCTCAGAGGCGCCGATGAGGGTCCTTACAGGCGTTGCTGTGGGCCCTCATAGACGCTGGTGTGGAGCCGTTACAGACGGGCATGGGGGCTTTAGAGCTGCTGACGCGAACTCTCTACATTCTACAAGGCGGCAGGGGGTCTCAGTGACCGGCAAGGGGTCCTTAGGCCGGCAGAAGAAGTCCTGTGGGGTCCTTAGAGACCGGCATGGTACTGTCAGACGCCGGTGGGGCCCTCAGACTCACCGGTGTGGGACCCTCAAAAGTCACCAGTGGGTGGCCTTCAGATGCACAGGTGTTGGTTGGGTCCTCAGAGCCGCCGATACAGGGCTTAATCTTAACCCTCGCCCTGGCAGGGCATTTTTCATAACACGGACTAGCAGGGGGGGGGGGGGTGTCGATGCGACCCCCCCCCCTCGCGATTGGCTCCTATGGCACCTAGAAACACCAAATTTGGTAGATAGGTGGGCCCCCTGGAGTTCTCGCTCCTGTGCAAATTTGGTTGCTCTAGGTCAATATTTAGGGGGGTTTTGGGGGGTATAAAAGTAAAAACTTCGCTAAAAACAGGTCAAAAGTTTTTTTTTCACTTATAACTTTTGATCTAATTAAGATAGAGCAAAAAGAAAAGTACCAGTGAACTCAGCACATCAAGGCGCGTCGAATGTTGTACTTTTTAGCTTGCTTAAGTGTACTTAAAGTTTTTCTTAAATTTTAAGTAAACTTAAATTAATTAATTAAGTACAAGTTAACCAAATTGCATCATATCGCATATCATTCGATTCGGCTGATCACCAGGAACACATTGATACTATTTTCTAAGCTCTAGCGTCATTATGTGCCAAGTTATTGGCAAAAACGTCATTTGACCTCAGTTGACCTCATTTGACCTGACCCATGGATAAGTACACCAAACAAAGAAGCACCAAGTGACCTGCTGTTAAGTACTGTGGTTTCAAAGCACAAAAGTGATAGAACGAAGCGGATGTCTCCAGTATTTTCAGAATTTAGTATTTTCCCATAGGCTTAACATTACGATGTAATGACCTCTAACTGACCTCAGGTCAGTGACCTCAAAAAACCCGAACTATATGTGATACAACTCGGTGAACTTAGCACATCCTGAAAGTTTGAAGGAAATCTGTCCAAAACTGTGAGTTGGACAGGTGCAAAAAGAAAATTGAAATTTGACCATGACCTTGTACCGGTTTTTCTGACCTGGTGACCTGACCCAAGGTCACCCGGACCTGAAATTTTCAGGTCATATGTAAAAAGATTGCCCCATAGGCTGTACCAAATTTGGCGGCGCTGCGCGCCGCCGTTTTTACGCTATCTTCGAAAAACTTTAGGGGGGGTCGCATCGACCCCCCTCGTCTCATCTCATCTCATCTCATATATTTTAACACATTCATTCGAAATAAACAATCAGTGTCACCTCGATTGGCGCAAAAGTGCCGGAGCACTTAAATCGGGGCGCCTCTCGAGTCCGCAAAATCACACTGGGTGCCGACCACAGCCTCGGCCCTCGCAGCCGCTGCCCGCCACCGCGCAGACCGCTCTCAATAGATGTAAAGGCGCCGGCGCCGAGGGCAGCGCTCTGTGGCGACCGGTGTCAAAGGACTGGGCGTTAGGGATAGGTGGCAGGATGGGAAGGAGAGGCAAAACGTTTGGTGGCATGGATGAATTGGTACACCGCTCGTGCTACCTCAAATTCGTCCCTGGGTCGTACCGTATTACCGTGTAGTATGAAGTCTAGTTGTTCCTTTTGTGATAAATTGTGTATGTCAATGCCTGTTATACCATTTATTGTGTTTGTCATTCTCTCTCTTACTTGTGTGTACTTTGGACATTTTAGTAAGTAATGTCCTGTGTTCTCGTTAGTTCTGCCTTGACAGTGGTTGCAATATGGAGATTCAGTTTTTTTTGTATTTGAAATAAATGGGATTTTAACTCTGACATCCCAACCCTTAGACGTGTTAGAAGTGTATTTTCCATTTTCGAACCATAAATATAATACTTTGGTGGTTTTTCTATATGTAAGTGAGACTTGAGATGTTTTTCAAATGAGCCCTCACATTGCCCCAAAAGACGGTAAATAACTTTTGCAAATACCCATCTCCAATTTTAGTGTTTTCTGGACCAAAATTTTGCGAGGAATTCGATGGTGTGGTCCCCGAGATCTGAAAATTTCCATTTTGGAGATAGCACCTATTTTTTGAAAAATAAATATTCGTCAGGCATAATAGTCAAATAAATTGAAAATATAATGAGTTAATTTTTGTAGCAACACTAGAATGTGTCGAACATGAATTACAGATATATTTTAGCTGAGATGATACTATATCTGCGCATACATGTACATGGAGTAGTACATTAACCCTCGTCGGCCGAGAAGGGGTGGGGCGGGTGCCGCCTGATAGGGCTTTTCGCGATAGCTTAAAACTCGCTTAGGGTAGACAGCTGAAATTTGGTATACCTAATCTTTTATTCAAACTGGATCTTTTGACCTCAACTGCTTTTTCAGGTCAGGTCAGGTCACTGACCTATGACGTCATAAATAAACCTCTGCGAGGTCCTCAGATGTTGCAACTTTGCAACGCCCTCAGTGCCAGAGGAACTTTCACAGGAAGATGAAAGTTACGGGACGTAGTATCCTTTTGAGGTCTCACAGCTTGTTTATCTCGGATTTAACCTAAATGTCACATGAGGTCAGGTCGGTCACGTGACCTCACCTTTATAAGTCAATGGGGGAAATATTGAAACTGTTATTTTGGCGCCGTAAATGATCTAAAACTATCCCAAGCACATGAAATCGTGGTTTCATGATCGGACCTTACAAAGAGTGCATGAAACCACGATTTCATGTGCTTGGGACAGTTTTTAGACAATTTCCGGCGCTAAAATAACCGTTTTCATATTTCCCTCCATTGACTTATTATGGTGAGGTCACGTGACCACTGACCTCATGTGACATTTGGGAAAAACCTGAGATATACAATTTGTGAGACCTCTAAAGGATACTACGTCCTGTAAGTTTCATCTTCCTGTGAAAGTTCCTCTGGCACTGAGGGCGTTGCAAAGTTGCAACTTCTGAGGACCGTGCAGAGGTTCATTTATGACGTCATAGGTCAGTGACCTGACCTGACCTGAAAACGCAGTTGGTGTCAAAAGATCCAGCTTGAATAAAAGATTAGGTAAGCCAAGTTTCAGCTGTTTTCCCTCAGCGTGTTTTGAGCTATCGCGAAAAAAAACTATGAGGCGGCATCCGCCCCACCCCTTCTCGGCCGGCGAGGGTTAACCCTCGCCCGTATTGGTGTTTTCCAGCCGCGAACGTATAAGGGGGGGGGGGGTGGGTCCGTTGGACCCCCCCCCCCTTGCCGTTTCGCCCCTGATCGAGCTAGAGCTTCGCGAAAAAAACGAGCGTGTTGCCCGTGACGAGAGGAAGCCGATGATACCTAATTTTAAGGTCCTAGGTCATTGGTTGACCTTTCAGGTCAGGTCAATGACCCAAAAGTCGGAAAATCGGGACCTGTTAGAACGTCGTAAATTGTGGCTGCTATGGGGTTTTTCGGGGCGCTGATCACGAATATCATGTTAGTTTTGATCACAGATGATGTCTTTATGCATTTAGTCCAGGTCGGGTCAGGTCAGGTCAGGTCAACCAGTAGGGGTCCTGCCGGGTATTCCTAGTAGATGTCAACCGCCTCTGACAGCTTCGTAACATGTTACGAAGGCACCAAAACTACTTCGTAAATGTTCATATGGTTGCTAAATTCGAATTCAGCTCCAAAAACTGGCCTAGAAACATGTAAAACTCGAAAAAGTGAACCGAGGTCACCAATGGTCAATGACCTGACCTGACCTTCAGGTGACCTTGACACCCACCCTTATGCATGGGGGCAACATCATATCACATGTTTGAACGCTTGAAACCACGAAAAGACTGCAAACGCGCGGCTAATGCGAGCCGACATACGCCGAATCGCGATTCCGGCCAAACATGGTCTCGAAAAGTAGGTCACAGGTCAAAGGTCATTGGGGTCAGGGTCATGAAATTTTCAGGGTAGGTGTAAAATTGATAAACGCGAGGGTACTGAAAGTTTCGTCGCGATCGGCCGCTTTTTACGCGAGTTATTTGCGAAAAACCATGGGGGGGGGGTCCGTTCGACCCCCTATACGGGCGAGGGTTAATGTACTAGTTAATGTACATGTATGGGCAGATATAGTATCATCTCAGCTAAAATATATCACTTATTCATGTTCGATACATTCTAGTGTTAATATAAATATTCACTCATTATATTTTCAATTTATTTGACTTTCGTGCATGACGAATATTTACTTTTCAAAAAATAGGTGCTATCTCCAAAATGGAAATTTTTCAGATTTCGGGGACCACACCATCGGATTCCTCGCAAAATTTTGGCTCAGAAAACACTAAAATTGGAGATGGGTATTTTCAAAAGCTATTTACCGTCTGTTGGAGCAATGTGCCCTGCCAGGGCGAGGGTTAATAGGCACTGGTGTAGGCACTTAGAGTTGGGGGTGTGAAACCCTCAGAGACACCGGTGTGGGCCCTCATTGGCGCCGACGAGGGCCCCACAGTTGCCGTTATGGGGCCCTATCAAAAATAAGTGTGGGACCATCACAGGCGGGAAATGCCCCGGTGCGAGCGACTTTAGCGAGTGTCATTTGAGCGAACGTCATTTGAGCGAACCATTTTCAGCGAATGGCAATTCAGCGATTATCAAGTTCATCGATTATCAAATATAGCGATTATCAATTTTAGCGAAAGCTATGTTTCAGCGACATATATTTCGTCGACTACAATTTGAGCGACTGTCAGTTCAGCGAAACATTTCATCGTCCTGTAACGGTGGATTTTTTTCTTTTGCGAGCGTATGCGTACGAATGTTTCCGGAATATCTCATGGTTATCCTGTACTGGATGGCGGATGTCGCGCGTTCAAAGGCCAGGCATTGAGCTCCAATTTTAATGCTACATTTGTCAAAAACTCCAACGGTTCAATTTCACCCCCCCCCCCTAACCCACCCTGCTCTTTGTCAATAATGGTGACCAAACGTTTGTTCAGAGATCAATATTGCTTGTGCTTTTTTTTCGCGAAATTGCCCCGCTTGAAGTTGGATCAGTTCCCCATGTTGTAAAATTTGTTCTTGCCCCAAGCACCGTACGAATTTCCAGATATTTGGGTGAGGTCCCTGAAACATAGACTGGATTCCCCTGTGCCATCTCTCTAGTTTGTTATTGGTCCTTGGCATTCCTTCCGTCGCCCTTTCTCTCACGTTCCACATTTTCGATTCAAATTTTGCCCGCCTCCTTCCCCTCGGCCTCCCATGCACCCCTTGTTGGTCGTCCGATGACGATGTACATATGTTTCTTCAAAATTCAAATTACGTGAAGAGGTGCAATAATTTCCGAAAAGTAGCAAACGATTGACTTTCGTCGCGTTCGGTCATTCGCTGTAACTGCATCGCTCAACTGGTCTCCCACTGACCACCATATGTTCGCTCAATATGGTTTCGCTGATTCTGGTCCTCGCTAAAGTTGATAATCGCTGTGATTGAATTCGCCGACTTGACAATCGCTGAAAAAGCCAATCGCTTAAATTGATAATCGCTGAAAATGTTTCGCTCAAATGTCGTTCGCTGAAATGACGTTCGCTCAGTTGTCGCAGAACCGAAATGCCCCTATGAACTGACCATCGTTAACCCTCAGCGGTCAAATGGCGCCGCGCCGTAGGGCCCCTCGGACCCGAGGGTCCCTTTGAACCCGATGGGGGAGGGGGATAATACGTGTCCCCTTAGACTCCTAGCTACGCCACTGTTTCATATGCATCATGTCAGGTATTTTAGGCTCGCCCCCCCCCCCCAACTTGAAAATCGTTCCCGGGCCCCTGCTTGAGAGGGGCGCCATTGTCAGCTAGTGACAGGGGCGTCAGTCTAAAATGTAAGTCATGTTCATGCATGATTTACAAGGTGTTGCAAAATAAGAGTATAAGAACCAGCTTTCGCTGATTTTTTTTTATTATAAAATCCAATAAACGCAATTTGCAGCCCGGTGTTTTTTTCTTCAAAAACCTTTATCTTGATGCGTATTTAGCATGATATAGGAAACGAGCTCAGCCTACGGACATTTTATTCTCAAAATACGCTTCCATGCGAATTTCTTTGCAAAAAAAATATATATATACAGGTTCACTCACTGATCCAAAGTGACCTATGGGCTGCAGCCTGTGGTCGACCGGGGGACCGGGGTGGCCGTGCTGAGAATCTCCGACCGCACGTACGAAGGATTCACGCTGCGACTACATATAGGTGGAGCTTTTCCAGGGAAGGTGGTTGGGCAAAAAGTCGTCAAACTCACAATTTCCGATTATAAAGTTGAATAAAATGCCACACTGAATCTATTCCTATCATTACAGACATGTTATTTTGCATTAAACAGACATTCCAAAGCTTTTAAATGCGAAACAGATTAATTTGCAAAGCAACAAAGTAAAGTTGGTGGGGCAAAACGCTTATTGGTGGGGCAAAATACCTTCCGCCCCTGTGCGACTAATTGCCAAAATTGGAATCAAGGAAAGACTTAAACATTTAACCCGCGCACCGACGGGGGGCGGATATCCGCCCCCCCCTGAGGTTTTTCGTAGATAGCGGGAAAACCGCGGCGCTAGCACCGCAAAATTTTGTACGACTATTCTCTCATCAATTTTACACATGGTGTGCAGCTTTGAACCTCCTAACTTTTAAGGTCAGGTCATCAGGTCACTTTGAATGACCCAACCTCAAGTCACTTTTTTGCAACTTTGTCACCGTGCCAGAGCTACAGTAGATGTCGGAGGCCTTTGGAAGTCGCAGGATGTTATAAGGTCATTAGTAGCTACAATTTGTTCATCTCGGAATTTTGATATCGATGACCTAAGGTCAGGTCAATAAGGTGAGGTCATGGCCATGACCTCACTGCTGGGGTCCTCAAACTGAATTGAGCAGTTCGCCGAGACGCCACAGCCCGACGCGATACTTTCAAGAGAACAGGGAAGCAATCTTGGAGGAAGGAGTTTAGAGGTGTTAGGAAGTGCGACTGGAACAGACCCTACACCGCTCGGCAGTCTGTACCGCGCCGCGCAGTACCGCAGTGCCGTAGCGCGGTTGGCGGCTTGTCGCCGCTGACATTTACCGCGGCCGTCACACCTGGGTGCGCGACCTTTGGTGACGGGGTGGGCGGGCGGGCGCCCACGGTGTCCCGGATCGGCGCCCTCGGGGTGTCAGCGGTGTCTGTCAGTGGACTCAGCGGGCACAGTGGGGTTCTGCGGTCCGACCGGCCACCTCCGCACAGCGCCGACACAGCGCCGACAGGAGGCGGACCAGCGCGCAGCGGACCGTGCTGCTGACGGACACAGCTGACGGACCGCCGACAGGACCATGACCAGCGCCGCCGGCCTGACCGTGCTGCTCGCCTCTCTGACCCTACTGGGCTCGGCTGTCTCCGGTAAGGAGGAGGCAGGGTAGCGAAGGAGGAGGGAGGGGACGCGGAGGTGCGTAGGCACAATTCTCAGGTGGGGGGGGGGGGGGGGAGGCGTGCGTCTGTGGTCTGTAATGGACCCCCAGCGCCAATGGCTCCCGACCAAGACCGATGGACCACGCAGTCGAAAATCTATGCCAAAGCCATCCGTTTTTTCAGGACTTCTATTTATTTATTTATTTATGGTCGATGATGTTAAACAAATATGACACTGGTATTGCTCTATCAAATAAGAACTCTGATAAACATATGTTGGTTCGATAGTTTTACTCTTTCGTATGTAATTCACTCAGAAACATAATCAATCCACCCATTTCATTTTGTATAGCTCTGCTAGACTGAAAACAAAGCTACTTCTGCTGCTGGCGGGAGGAGGACTGTGGGCAGCTCTCGCCCTCCATAGGGATTTTCTGCCATAGCTCAGCTCTCGCCCTCCATAGGGATTTTCTGCGCTTCTGCTTCTGGCGGGAGGAGGACTGTGGGCAGCTCTCGCCCTCCATAGGGATTTTCTGCCATAGCTCAGCTCTCGCCCTCCATAGGGATTTTCTGCGATAGCTCAGCACACGCTGGCGATCGGGAGCTGAAGCTCTTTATAGTTCTTTATATATAAGTTCTTTATATATATAAGTTCTTTATATATATAAGTTCTTTATATATCTTTAAATAGGCATCTTTAAATATATATCTTGAATAGGCGTCTTTCCTTAGATTAACAGAAATTTCTGAGTATGAGCGGCCGCCGGCCGTGCGAACGCTTTTGCGAGGCTTATATCTCAGCAACCACTTGACCGATTTACATGCGGTATTTTTTTTAGGGTAGCTTCATTCATTCTACCAAGTATTGGACTATTCCCGATGCATGTGGGTGACCCCTTATGCACGTGCCACGTGCAAAACGAAGAAGTGTCACTTTTGTAATAGTTGCAACATCTCGGCAACTACTGGGCCGATTGCGCTGAAAGTTGGCATGTAGGTAGGCCTAGGCACCCACTAGGCAATGCATATCCATGTGCCAGAGTTCGGGTGCTGCTGCACGTGCGCACGTGCAGGGGTCGATTCCAGATCTCGAGAACGGCTGGACCGATTGCGCTCAAATTTGGTACACGGTTACGGAGCAGTTAGTAAGGTGCCGTGCACGAGTCAGTTGGGACCCATTTTGCACGTGCGCACGTGCAGGGTGCCGCTTCCAGATCTCAAGAACGGCTGGGCCGATTGTGCTCAAATTTGGCACATTGCTAGAGACCGGTTAGTAGGGTGCCGTGCACAAGTCGGTTGGAGGTAACCCCTCGCAATTTCGCAGGTGCAAGGCCCACCCTCTCGCTCGCTCCGTTATTCGCCCCAAAAGGCGTTATGCTGGTGTTTACCTACTACTGTTAACGCCAGACCCCTTGAGACCCTAATTTTTCGCGATTATTTTTAAATGCGTGGAGGAATTTCAACCAAGCTCAGGACATGGCCGTTTCAAGACCTGCCGAAACTTTTACAATTTAGATATTTTACCGCCATTTCAATATTCCAGGCACTTGTCATTGACTCGTAATGTTAAATTTCGAGCAAGATTTTCACCCGGTGTGTAGAGGCTATCACCAGTCAGTCTGTGATACGTTATGACGTCAGAGCTAAGCCCCGCCTCTGTGGTCTTGGCCTGCGGCGGTTTCGGGCCGGCGCGCGGTCACTCTCGCTGTGGCAGGGAGCGGGGACGGTCGAACGGTGCCGAAAGCCGGCGGAGTTGTGCGTAGCGTCTTGGCTGACAGTGCCCAGAGAGCGACATTTTTTTTCTAAATAAATTTAGTCCGAACCTTTTGATTGGAAGGATTCACAAGGACAGAGCCACCGCTAAGCGAAGCTTGTTGCGGTGACCCTGCCCTCTACCCTCCGATCGCGCAATTCCGGTTCTATGGTAGAATTTAGAGTCCAAAGTTTAACGTGCGCACATAGCCGCGCACGGCCGGTCCCCTCACTGACTTCGCCTGGCTACGGCCTGCCACCAACCGCAACCATACATACATGACAGGAGGCCCATAAATGTCAAGCGCCCGTCGCGCTTCGAACCCGGACTGTTTTAACCGAGAACGCGTGCTCTCACCACGCGGAGGCCAACGCTCTACCAACTGAGCTACGGGACCGGCTGAGGAGCCATAAATGCTCAATGCGCATTGCTTGTACAATGCTGATATGTTCGCTGATATTTGTTTTATTTTTTATAAGCTGCAAATGACGGGCAGATGGCATATAACTGACATAAGGTTAGGAAATATTCACCTGTATTTAAAGCCTATGGCGTTGCAGATAATGCGATAATGGGATCTCGGATGTCATCAAGTAGCTCCTGATTTGTACATCGCTATGCAACCATCGAACAACGCAATAATAAGTTAATTGCCTTCGCTTCACATCATAAGGCTCGCTCGTATTTCAAACAGATAGGGGAGAGTGGGGAAAGATGCCCAGGGTTTTACTATGTCAGATTT
The DNA here is from genome assembly GCF_019059575.1 of Amphibalanus amphitrite. NCBI lineage: Eukaryota > Metazoa > Arthropoda > Thecostraca > Balanomorpha > Balanidae > Amphibalanus > Amphibalanus amphitrite. Next base: position 399,193 of record NW_024881866.1, read on the forward strand.
TATTCGAAAATGACGATCGGAAAGCAAAAACTTGGAGTTTCAACGGAAGCCGACATCATTTTTCTCCAAAAATATCACACTTTCGTGCCTGAAATATGATAATTTTTTTTGCTATTAAGCATTTCCCTGAAGAAGTGAAAGGGGGCATCTTACCCCACAGGGTGGGAAAGACGCCCCCTGGCGTTGGGTAAGATGCCCCCTGCACTATAAGTGACATAAATGGGCACGTGAATCGCCTGAACGAATCAGCAGTCCCTTCGAGCCTGCAGTAGACACCAAACGTCATCGTAAGGGCCCCCAAAAGTAGTCGTAAGGGGCTTCAGAGGTCATCGTTAGGGCCATCATAGTCCAGCGCGGCCAAACAAGCCTCCGTGGTGGCGTTCAGAGACCACTGTGAGGCCCTTGTAGGTCTTCATGATGCTTGAGGGCCCTCGAGCCCATCGTGTTGACCCCAGATGCCAGCGCGGCCCGTGGAGCCAACGTGGGAGCCCTCAAAGGATGTCGTGAGGGGCCCTGGAGCCAATAATGGGGCCCACAGAGGCCGTCGTGAGGGCTCTCAGAGTCAGATGCCGCCCAAAAAGTCGTTGTATGGGCCGAGAGACCGGCATGGGGAGCACCCGACCGTACTGGACTCTCAATAGTCCCAGATCGGCTTTTGTCTCTAATCACAAGTATGTAATAAATGATTTGACGGGATGCTTGAAGGACAGCCTACGAATTTAGGGGGGCGTCTTTCCCCATCAGGACAGGGGGCATCTTACCCCAAGGTACCGAAGTAACATTAAATCAGTACAATTTGTTAGCCATAAAACTACACCCTGAAATAAATTGTTTGGGACACAGTACACGCATGTTAATGTATCACGACTATAGCAAGGGACGCAAAAATTATCTACCTTCTTTGATATTTACAATGTTTTGACACCAAAATATTTTTTGAAAGCAGCAAATAAAAAACATGCAATCACCAGCCAGCCGCTGCCCAACTGAGCTTCGCAAATTTTTGTGCAGTTAACAAGGCAGGCTTCCGCTTTACGCTAAGAACATTAATTTCCAGGTTCGATTCTTTGTTTCGCCGCTAGAGGGGGTGGGGCGTCTTTCCCACCCTGGGCATCTTACCCCACTCTCCCCTACCCTACATCGAAAATCGTATTTGTTAATTGTTAGGAATCGTTAACGTTTGTTCGAAGCACGTGTGAGTAGTAGGTTGAGGAGTGATGGTCCTCTTGGTCCTATATACAAGAGTCAACAAGAGCATAACATTTACTTGACCGTCTGCTGCAATTGATTCATAGCACGTGAAGCGTCAGCGAAATTCATAGTCCTTTACAGATGGCAGGGGTGTCGTTCGTACAGAGGTCGCTGATGGGCACAGGTCAATGCCGCAGTCGTGGGCGGAGCCTAATGTCATATGACGTAGAAAGCCTCTATCCAGGATGGAAAAACAGTTAACATTACGAGTCAATGACAAGTGCCACAAATATTCAAGTGACAACAAAATGTATTTGAAGAAAAAGTTTCGGCAGGTCTTGAAACATCTACTTTCTAAATATGGTTAAAATTATTCCACGCATTTACAAATAATCGCGAAAAAATAGGGTCTCAAGGGGTCTGGCGTTAACAGTAAACGATGTTTGAGAGTGTTTAGGACATTCGTCCAAAACAGGCGCATTTCAATTTTCTTCCATTGATTTATAATGGAGAGGTCGCAAAATTTACTTGAACTTACGTCACAGTTATCAAAATTCCAGATGTACATTTTATTGATACTGTTACTCTGATCAATCGCTGAAAGTTTCAAAGCGATCGCTTGGTCAGGGTAGCTACAGCGAGCCTATGAACGTTTTCTGAGGTAATGCCACTTGACGTGACCTGGTGACCTGACCTTGAACGACCCGGGTCTGAAATTTTCGCAACATGTGCGGAAAAGATGTATGAACAGCCAACAGGTTTACCAAAAACGGCGCGCGAGAAGCTTAAAGGGGGCGTGAAAACGCCCCTCAGCACGGCGCGGGTTTAAAACAAAGCCCATAAGAACTGCACTTAACCTGGGTGCCACGGGACGCCTCGGCGGGTTGACATGCGGTTTGCCCTTTTCGATGGCGGTCGGCCTGTCACCCGGCCGGCCCACGCGGCCGGCTCTGACGTCACGGCCGTGCCGACTGACCGGTGACAGGCGCTCCCCGGCCGCTGCACACTGACCCAGGCGCGCTCCCCGGCCGCTGCACACTGGGCGGGTGAATCGGGAGGCGGAGGGGGGGGGGGGGGGTCAGTGTAGCGTGGCTGCCGGCCGTCGGGGACAAAAACTGTGCGCAGTGTGTGTGAGAATCAGAACTTTGGCTGATAGTTCTACCCTGACGACTTTCGATTGTCTCCATTTTGCCGCTTCTCGGAGTTGGTTTTTGCCGATCACTGTGGATGGTCTGCACCTCGGTTTCAGGAGTTGATTTGGTCTTGACGACGGAGATATAGGTAAGTTAGGACTGAAATATGTGTCGGAGAACGTAAGCTACCTAGGTACCCATGCAAAAAGTCACTCTGGCGTGAGATTCGAATCCATCCCTTCTACCCCGTAATTCATTACTCTCCAGGCATCTGGGTGACCGTATGGTGGCACGTGTCTGCCGGAGACAGGCTTTTGACTGGCATACCAATCATAGCAAGATGGAAGTCGGAGCGTTTACCATTCTCCCTTCATACTCTGTTTCACATAAGGTCAGCTGTGCGGGAACTATTATCTGACTCACACCTATCCGTGCTTCTATCCTCAGGATACTGAAATCCTTCTCCTCCACGCCACAATCCCTTCCGGGCTGGACAGGCAACTTTATCTCATGCGGGCTGCTCCCTTGGAGCGGCACCGCTGCTCCCGAGGGAGCTGCACCCCGTAGCCGGGTGCAGAGAGTGCTTGGGGGGCTGGTCGGCTTGTCCTATGGACGGGCTCAGCCCCGGCGACTCTCTAGGGTGCCTGCCCAGACCAATGTCTCCCCCTAATTCCTATCATCCTTCCGGCTCTGCAATGGTCTTGTCGACCGAAAGGGCCTAACCCAACAAAACAAACAAACAATTATCTGACTCTGCTCATCTGATGCCTATTTACCTCTTGACATGTCTTTTCATGACATAGATCAATCTAGGGTACCCTCGAATCTAGGGCCTGTTCCAGTCGCACTTCCTAACACCTGGTGTTAGGAAGTGCGACTGGAACAGACCCCTAGTTTTCTCACCAGTTTTAGGCCATTAACCCGCGGCCCATTGGGGTCTGCGTATAACGCGCCCTACTGGGGGGGGGGGGGGTTCTTAATAGCCCCCTCTCCAACTCCGAAACTACTGGGCCGATCGTCAAAATTCAAACGGCGTCTGATAGCCCCGGAAGAACTGTCGAACTAAACGTAATTTCATTAACCTCGAGGTCACCGATGACACCACAGCTCAGGTCAAGTCAAAGTAAAAATTACCAATGTTTGGCTTGTTCACATTTTGGGCTCTGGCCGCTGGCTTACAAGTCAGATCAGGCTCATTTTTGGTTTACACATTAGTGAACAGATGCTTCAGATATCCTGAGGGTACCAAACTACCTGAGGGCTCTGGCCATGGGTTGAGAATTGTCAAAATGTCAGGGGTGCTTTCACTAGCGGATCCAGGGCTTCAGCGCGGGGCACACTAGGGAGGGAGCCAAATATAAGGTACCCCCAAATCCTGTTTTCTCATCGGATTTAGGCCACTTATTTTTCGTCACAGCCCGGGCGCGATGATTTTTTTGAAAACTAAAAAAAAAAATTGTAGGCCACCTGACGGGCTTTTTCTTTCGGCACCTGAAGCCTCTCTGGGCCCTAAGCCTCTCTGGGCCCTATGTGGGGCCATTGGAAGTCAGGTTAAGGGGTGACCCACAGAGGTACACGTGACCACACGGTGCTGACTGCCGACACTCCGCAGGAGATCGTTTAGGGCCTCAGAAACTCGTCTTTTCTGTCAGAGGCCATCAGAGATTTGCGCGGGCCCTAAAAGATCTGCGCGGACCTTCGGAGACCTGCGCAACATTTGCCCTCAAAGGTTCACGTGGGGCCCCTAGAGCTCGACGTAGGGCCCCTTGACATGGGTGTGGCCCTCAAAGACGGCTGAAGAGACCCTTAAAGATATGTGGATCTTTAGATTCATGCGTCTGGTGATTGACTTGGGTTCTGAATGGTTCTGAATGTTATCGGGGAGCTACAGGGTAATCAAGAAAGAATGACATAAAGTAAGCCCCCACGGGAGACACGCAACCTATATTTTTGCACATAAACAACACACCGTTAGATTGAAAAATGTTGGACATTTGACATCACACAAACGGAAGTCAATTGTGACACTTTGTTTGCCTACAGGAGGTGCTCGAAGTTCCCTAAGCTTTTCCGCGCGGCAGAGCTCGGCCATAACTTCCACTCCGTACGCCTTCTTGATATGAATCAGGCATCAGCTTCTGTGGATTCGTCGGTGACCAGGAAACTGTATTCTTTTTATTGGGTGCTGGCTGTTAGTATAAACCACTTTTCGGCACTCCAGAGCACCCGTCCGAATCATTCTTTCCGCTTGACTAAGCCAGAATTTGCACACTTTCAGTCTCGAGACAATGCTGTCAGAGGAGAGGACGGTCTTTAGGATCGGACGGTATGATTTCCAGTTCAGTTTCTGGCGGTAATTTGTCCATACATTTCAAAAAGACATTCCCATGTCTCCTGAAGCCATGCGAACGTGGATATTGTGTTGATTTTGTAGAATTGCTACCAGTATAACGCCTTTTAAGGCGACTAACGGAGCGAGCGAGAGAGTGGGCCTTGCACGTGCGAAATTGCGAGGGGGTACCCCCAACTGACTTGTGTACGGCACCCTAATAACCGGTCTCTAGCGATGAGCCAAATTTGAGCACAATCGGCCCAGCCGTTCTCGAGATCTGGAAGCGGCACCCTGCACGTGCGCACGTGCAAAATGGGTCCCAACTGACTTGTGCACGGCACCCTACTAACCGGTCCCTAACTGTGTACCAAATTTGAGCGCAATCGGTCGAGCCGTTCTCGAGATCTGGAAACGACCCCTGCACGTGCGCACGTGCAGCAGCACCCCAACTCTGGCACATGGATATGCAGTGCCTAGTGGGTGCCTACCTACATGCCAACTCTCAGCGCAATCGGCCCAGTAGTTACCGAGATATTGCAACAATTACAAAACTGACACCTCTTCGTTTTGCACGTGGCACGTGCATAAGGCTCACCCACATGCATCGGGAATAGTCCAATACTTGGTAGAAGGAATGAAGCAACCCTACAAAAATTACCGCATGTAAATCGGTCAAGTGGTTGCTGAGATATAAGCCTCGCAAAAGCGTCCGCACGGCCGGCCGGCCGGCCGCTCATACTCAGAAATTTCCGTTAATCTAAGGAAAGACTACGCTCGCTTCGCTCGCTCCGTAATAAACTCTCCACCTCTGTAGGAATCAGCAAGCACCCAGCACCCCTGGCAGGGGTGTCGATTTGTGAAAATGGTTGGGGGTGCCCAGAGCTTTAACCCTCGCCTGTATGCATTGGGGGGGGGGGGGTCGAACGGACCCCCCCCTCGGTTTTTCGCGAATAACTCGCGTAAAAAGCGGCCGATCACGACGAAACTTTCAGTACTGCCCTCGCGTTGATCAATTTTACACCTACCCTTGAAATTTCATGACCCTGACCCAAATGACCTTTGACCTGTGACCTATTTTTCGAGACCATGTTTGGCCGGAATCGCGATTTGGCGTATGTCGGCTCGCATTAGCCGTGCGTTTGCAGTCTTTTCGTGGTTTCAAGCGTTCAAACATGTGATATGATGTTGCTCACATGCAATAGGGTGGGTTTCAAGGTCACCTAAAGGTCAGGTCAGGTCATTGACCTTTGATGACCATTGACCTTTGATGACCTCGTTTCACTTTTTCGAGTTTTACATGTTTCTAAGCTAGTTTTTGGAGCTGAATTCGAATTTAGCAACCATATGAACATTTACGAAGTAGTTTTGGTGCCTTTGTAACATGTGACGAAGCTATCGGAGGCGGTTGACACCTTATACGAATACCCGGCAGGACCCCTACTGGTTGACCTGACCCGTCCTGACCCCACCTGGCCTAAATGCATGACGACATCTTTGTGATCAAAACTAACATAATAATCGTGATCAGCACCCCGAAAAAAAACCATAGCAGCCACACTTTACGACGTTCTAACAGGTCCCGATTTTCCCTTTTTTGGGTCATTGACCTGACCTGGAAGGTCAACCAATGACCTAGGACCTTAACACGCGCACCGACGGGGGGGGGCGGATATCCGCCCCCTGAGGTTTTTACGAAATTTGGTACGACTATTCTCTCATCAACTTTACACATGGTGTGCAAGTTTGAACCTCCTAACTTTTAAGGTCAGGTCACCAGGTCACTTTGAATGACCCAACCTCAAGTCACTTTTTTGCAACTTTGTCACCGTGCCAGAGCTACAGTAGATGTCGGAGGCCTTTGGAAGTCGCAGGATGTTATAAGGTCATTAGTAGCTACAATTTGTTTATCTCGGAATTTTGATATCGATGACCTAAGGTCAGGTCAATTTCTCGACCTCCCCATTATAAGTCAATGGGGGAAAAATCAACTCCCTGTTTTTACCACTAAAACGGGTAGGAATGACCCCATAAACCATAGGGGAAGTTGGGGCAATGCCGGAGTTGGGGCAAAGCCGAAATTCGAGATATTTCGAAAACCGTAAGACATCGATGCCACCTGTTAGTGATGCTCTGAAGCTTAAGTGACTACAATTATCGCATGTTTGTTACGAGTCGTCATTCGGAATACTTCGGCTGTGAGGGCGCCAAGAGCGTTTTCAAGGTACGCGTTCCTAGTGTACTACATGTGCCTTTGAAGCTGCATTTCTTACTCATTATGCTACCGTTTGTCTGACCAATTCGGTCAAGTAATCTTCAGCATGTCTTTGCATAAGTGTGCTGCCTATTTGAAATTTATACGGCACGTTGAAAAGTTATGGGCCTGCAAATGAAAGTATGGCTGGCTGGGGTAATGCCGAAAACGTGCAATTACGCACGTTAAAGCACACTACGTGGACTTAACTGCTGTAGAATAGCAACGCGAATTTTTAGTCACACAAATTACACTTTCAACCGACACAACGGCCTGTTACCTATAAGGAATTATTTACCTGGCATTTTCTTATTATATCACACAATTATAACTTCCAGTGTGCACCAACCGTCCTCAAGCTCTTAAAACGCGTGTCAATTTTGATAAATTCTGGATAAAGTTTGAGATAAAGTGGCAAAACATCAATGTCGGCATTCCCCGTAGATCATTTCTCCCACTTTCGGCTTTCCCCGCAGTCCGGGGCAACGCCGAAAAAGTCAATTCTTTGATATTTTTAGTTTGTGCGCTTAACGGTATGCGAATTCATCAAATGCGCCTGGTATGTTTGAAAGGCAAAAGACTGGCCTCTCGAATGACGCCAACAAGAATAGCTTATGTTGTCTACCTTGCGTGCTACGGGCGTCAGAAAAAAAGTATTCGGCGTTCCCCCAACTTCCCCTACATGACTTCATATACGATCAACCTTCACTGTCTTGAGGTCTGTTTTGCTGTTGGGCAGCTGTAAGGTCATGTGACGTCATCAAAGGTCACCAAAGATTTTTTTGCCAATAACTCCGTACAGGGACAAGATACAGCCGCGCGGATGGTCTCATTGTGTTCAGCTCGTCAAGGCGCATCGAATGATATGCATGATGACCTCGAGGTCACGTGATCTGAGGTCAACCTTTGACCTTGACCTTTCGAGGTCAACATATATATCATTCGATACGGATTGACGAAAGGATCACGATGCTGCCCTTAGTTTGTTCCTACCTTGACTAGTTCGAAAGTTATTCGAGAAAAACTCTCCATGTCTAGCGCCGCCATTTTGACTTTTTTACCCCTGTGACGTCATCTTTGACCTGACCTGAAAATGACCTTTGTAAAAATTGTAGACCTTGTCCGTGCGTATCCGATGCCATTTACCGCTTGTCGCTATCTTGCTTCGTTCTCGAGATCTCAGGGGGGGGGCCCCCCCGTCGGTATGAAGTTGGCGCAGCCGCAGACCCCCGTCGGTGCGCGTGTTAAAATTGGGTATCATCGGCTTCCTTTCGTCACGGGAAACACGCTCGTTTTTTCTCCGCGAAGCTCTAGCTCAATCAGGGGCGAACGGCAACGGGGGGGTCAACGGACCCCCCCATACGTTCGCGGCTGGAAAACACCAATACGGGCGAGGGTTAAGGCAGACCTCATATGCTATTCTTTTAGATAAAACTGCATTGTGTTAGTATCAGGGCCTCGGATAACATGCTGCCCACCCAGTAGCGATTTTTGCCCACCCAGTGGAGTGTGTTTGCCCACACAGTAAAGACGGAGACGGAGCAGTTTTACCCGCGCTGGGCCGGTGCTCAGCGCCTTCCGCGCCGGGCTGGGGGTGTGTGTCTGGAGTCTGAACACCCCCGTCTAACTCGGCCCCTGGGCCACGTAGCGACATGCGGTAGGCGGCATTGAAAAGACAGTTAAAATGAAGAGAATACTTGGTGTATATAAGGTCAGGTCAAAGCTCAGGTGACCAGAGGCCAAAAAAGGTCAAGTTTGGATTGTTTGAACAATTTTCGAAAACCTGGCGCATAATTTGGGAACTAATAGAGCTGCAGCGCCGCGGAAAAGCGCATTCGATAGCTCTTTCAACGCTCTTTCGCCAAAAAATTCCTCAGATTTGACGTCAGGTCAATGGCTTAGCATAAACTCTCCAGAGGGCAAAAACCCCAACAATAGCCACTTATGAATTTTTTGTTCTGCCATAGCTTTTTACTCGAAAAAGTCGTGACATTTATTTTGCCAGCCATCATGTTCTTCTTACCAAGACGCGTTGAATAAACTATAGTTTGACCTTGAACTTTCATTTTGAAATTTGACCCCGGGTCAAGGTCAAGACCTGACCGGAAAAGGTTATGTCAGTCGATCCGTTCAGTCGATCATCGCTCTAGCATGCGCCTACCAGAAGTTATTAACGAAAAACTGTTAGGCTCCCTTTTGTGACCTAAGATGACCTCAGGGATATAAGGAAGGGTCACGTCATTTTCACGTCGGGTGTCATTTTCCAGTTCAGTGTGTCGTGTTGAATTGTTAATAGGTGTTCGGAAGTGTTCAGAATGGTGTCCGTTCAGAAAAAAAACGCATTTTAATTCCCTTCCATTGACACTGGTGATAGATGTCGGACTTTCGTCCCCGTCTTGAGGTGAGATGTTCGTTTGTCTGGCCTAACAGTGATGCCAGTACCAACTTTGGTTGTGGGTGCTCAGAGCCCCTTGGGGGTTGCCCAACTCAGCATTGAGGGTGCCCGGGCACACTTAAAAGTACACAAATCGACACCTATGAGTCCCCTGGCCGCCCTACACTCTGGAATTTTTCCTACCTTCACTTCAGCTTTTACCCCAAATCAGCTCAAGAAGTCGCGAAGCGACTTAGATAGACCCTTGGGCCTTCAGGGATAGACCCTTGCCGCCTCGTGCGTTTCGCTGCGCCTATTTGTTCGCGAGTTATCGGCTGGGGGCGTTGAACACCCCCCCCCCCCCCGGCAAACGGCTGGTGGGGAAATACTCCAGCAACTGCCGGGTTAATCTGACGCATTTTTTCTTTGTCATTTGATCGTCATTTTATTTCTTACTTTTTTGCCCAATCTAAAAAAAAATCATTAATACTTTTTCTCCAAATTTTTGACCTTTTATGACCATTAGTAAGACATTGTGCGTCACTACGTTGATAATTCTCGCCCTAAAGTATAACAACAATATCCATTCAGTAATAGCAGTATTCAAAACATGTTCAAAATGCCTCGCGATATCGATAACATTACGAAAGACTTAGGCGACTTATAACATACTTGCAATGATGACGTCACACACGCGTGACGTGACGTGACCTCGTCATTTCTGAGTTACTGTATGATGCACGAAAGACACTGGTATACCTATGCAAAGTTTCATCGCAGTCGGTCTACGCATTAACAAGTTATGGGCAAAACATTTTTTTCGCGTTGACCCCCGGCCATCCGTGAGGCCGTTTCCAACCATAGTGCGTCGGTGCGCGTGTTAACACCTACCCTGAAAATTGCATGACCCTGACCAAAATGACCTTTGGTCTGTGACCAGTTTTTTAGAGCCCATTACAGGCCAGAACGTGCATTCGACGTGTCAGGTCTCATTAACCGTTCGTTTCTAGACTTGTGATTAGAAACATCCCAACATGTGAAATTGTGTTTGGTCCCTTGTATCTTATTTGGCCGGGACCAGCGCAGGAACGTGGCCAGTGCCTTCAGGGCTGCTTAACTACAAATTTGCCGATCTGCGGAGCGCATGGAGCCGATCTAGCCAGGTTGAAAACCACTAGGAATGACATTGCGGCACATCTAATCTTAACCCTAGAACGCCTAGGGGGGGTTGTATCAACCCCCCCCCCTGAGGTTTTTTTCGAAGTGCACGCTAAACGGCTTGTCGTAGCGAGCTGAAATTTTCAATACCCTCTGGGGCAACCTTTGCGCATCTTTTGCCGAAAAAAAATTGATCGGGTCATGTCAGGTCACGGAGTTATGACGTCATAAGAGGTACAGCCTCCGGCCGACAGTTACCAAACGTGTGCGCCGAATCCCTAGGTTTTCTGCCGGTGATACCCACATTGTTTGATGGATCATGATGAAACTTCCCATGCATGTTGGGGCAAGCATTGGCTATCGTGTGGTGCAAGAAAATTGACCGGGTCAGGTCAGGTCACGGAGTTATGACGTCACAAGAGGAACAGCGTCCGGTACTATTTTTGAAAAGCGCCCGAACCACTATTTTGCTAATTCTTGTCACCTCAATGGGAATATGCAGCAATATTAGCTTCTATAGGGAGCAAATGGACCTCCCAAATCCAAAAATACAATCAGATTTCAAAAATTTAAATTTTGATTTTTCGAATTTCTGCCGCCGACTGTGACCTTGCCGACTTCCGGCGCTCCCAACGCGCCATTTTTAGAGCTAGGGAAACGACATACATACCAAACGATAGAAAATTGATCAAGGAACACGATAGTGAAGGTTTCAAGTCGATATCTCCCACCGTTTTGCCGCAATCGCCGCCGAAAGTTGAAAAAGTCTATTTTTCCGAAAATTTGACCTTTGACCGGTCAAAAGTAGGTCAAATGTTGACCTAGGACCAAAAAATATACCACCAATCGCGAGATCTCGTTGAGAGCAATCCGTTGGTTTTTTCCGCTAAGCTATACGACCTTCCGTTTCGAAACGCCAGGGGGGGGGGGGTCGTAACAACCCCCCCCCCCCTGGTCGTTCGTGTTATGAGAAATGGCCTGGTCGTGCGAGGGCTAAAGGTTTCCGCGCCCCTAGAATATCTGCTGTTTAGCTGCCGGTTTCCGGTCACATGGCCTAAAGGCGAGGTCACTAGCGATGGAAATGGAAACACGTTGAACATGCTAGTGAGAAAGATTCACGTTCATTTTAAATCTGTGCATTGTCGCTTAATAGTTTAATACCTATACCGACCGTTTTCATGAGGCTAATTTCTCTCTCTCTCTTTCTCTCTCTCTCTCTCTCTCTCTCTCTCTCTCTCTCTCTCTCTCTCTCTCTCTCTCTCTCTCTCTCTCGCTCTCTCGCCCTCTCGCTCTCTCTGTCTCTGTTCTGTCTCTGTCTCTGTCTCTGTCTCGTCGGGAAGCCAACTCTGGTCATCCCATGGAGCACTTCGCATAATCTCCTCTCTCTCTTCTCTCTCTTGCTCTCTCGCTCTCTCGCTCTCTCTTCTCTCTCTCTCTCTCTCTCTCTCTCTCTCTCTCTCTCTCTCTCTCTCTCTCTCTCTCTCTCTCTCTCTCTCTCTCTCTCTCTATCTCTCTCTTATACCAAAAGCTCCATAAAAGCTAACGACAAAAACTTCAAGGCAGGTCTAGACCCTTCCGACTATTGGGTCATTAAACTGACTTGGAAGGTCAACGTATGACCTATGGTCAACGAATGACCTATGATCTATAAATTGGGTATCAGGGGCGCGGGAACTACTTTCCGACTGGGGGGGGGGGGGGCACACCATAATAGAGATTAACCTAGGGTACCCCCAAATCTAGTTTTCTCACCGATTTTAGGCCACTTATTTTTCACCCCTCGGCTTTTTCAACAAAAAAAGAAAACATTTGCAAAAAAAGTGTGGTATTCCGTCTCAAAGCTGTGGGGGCACCGCCCCCACGGCCCCAGAGTTGGGGGGGGGGGCAAGCTGCCCCCACTGCCCCCCCGGCTCCCGCGCCTATGTTGGGTATCATCGGCTTCCTTTCGTCACGTGCAACATGCTCCTTCTTTTCAAGAAGATCTACTTTGATCAAAAGCCGATCAACTGTGGGGTCTGATCCATCCCTGCCCAAACGTTAGCGCCTGCGAAAACGCCGATATGGGTGCGAGTTCCTATGGGATATTCCTATATGAACAATGATATTTTTTGCTTTTTTAACGGCTCACTTCGATTTTGTTCTAAAAATAACGCAAAAAATATCAGCTTACAGTGACGTTACTTAAACTTTTACGCCTGGTTTCCTTTTAATGATACAGCAATTTCATTCATGCAACATATTTATTGGTCAGTTTTGTGAAAAAGTTTTGGAAATATAGTGCAGCAGAAAACAAAACTTTGTTGTGAAACGACCTCCAGCCTCAGGAGGTCACGGTTTACCCGATCACCCCGTTGCACAGTGGGCGATCCGGCCGGTGTAGCCTCGCGAAACCTATCGGCATTCATAACATCCATGTTTTTGAAGCTAGAACCACAATATTTAGGAGCAACCTTCTTGAATATCTAATGAGCATATGTTATAAATAAGGACTATCTCTTAAAGGATTTATGCTCTGTGGCGAGCTTGCAATTTGCCTAATTGCTGTTCGAATAACGCATGAATACTTTTGAGGGTAGGTCGAAATTTATGACGATATGAGCTGGGTAGGACATTGAAATGGTGTGTACTTCCATAGAAAATTGCTTCCAAACCAATTTTTTATTCAAACGATCATGCCCTACCAATTTATACATATCATGAAACAGCGTAAATCTCGCCCGGCAAGGCCCCATTTCATAACGTGACCCAAGCAGCGGGTTTGGTTTTTGGTAAATAACTTCGCAAAAATGGCCGCAGAACCACGATTTTGACATCGCCGTGTTCGCCCTGCTCAGGCGCGTCGAATGGTATACTTTTGTTTAGGTGAGGCCACCGTAAGGTCAACCTGGCCTTGACCTCGAGTCAAGGTCAGGTCAGAGGTCTTCAAATCACGAAGTTGGTCGAAGGAGGTCATATCGCATATCATTCGATTCGGCAGGTCTTACGGAGTCCATTGGTGACCTTGTCGACTCTCTAGCTCAATTTGATTGGGAGTTATTGACGAAAAACTCGTATGACCCTAGTGACGTCATAAATGACGTCATGCAAGGTCAACAATGCAAAAATGCAGCATCAGATCTTGCAAGGAGTGCATGAAGTAACGATTCCATGTATTTGAGACAATTGAATATCATTCCTGGCGCCAAAATAACAGTTTTCATATTTCCCCATTGACTTATAGGTGAGGTCACGTGACCAACCTGACTTTATGTGACATTTAGGAAAAATCTGAGATATACAAGTTGTAAGACCTCTGAAGGACAATAAGTCCTGCAAGTCTCACCTCCCTGTGAAAGTTACTCTGGCACTGAGAGCGTTGCAAGGTTGCGACATCTGAGGATCGTGCAGAGGTTCATTTATGACGTCATAGGTCAGTGACCTGACCTGACTTGAAAGTGCGGCTGGTGTCACAAGATCCAGCGTGCATCAAAGGTCAGGTATGCCAGGTTGCAGCTCTCTATTGCCTGGGTGTTTTGAGCTATCGCGAAAACACCCTTTGGGGCATTTACCACTTGTGCTCAAGTGCACCAAGCCACGGCCAACCCTTAGAAGAAAAAAAGTGTCTGGATGCTAGGGCTGCAAGTTGCTGCAAATTTTCACTGGCTCCCCTAATAGATAGTGTCTTAGTGCATGCGATACAGCATTATTTTCAGTTCATCCTCGTAAAACTTTTTTTGCTGGGCTTGGTTAATTCAGTGAACGTAATGTTCAGTGGTAGAAAAAAAATATAAAAAGTTAACCTAATTATAAGACATTTTGAACTGATTTTGTCTGCTTGCATTCTATGGCGGAATCGTCTAAACACCTAAATCTCACTTTCCATGCAAAATGGATGCTCAACACCTAGCAATTTCATCTTTCCGCAAAATATTCAAAGAGCGTAAAAATCGGCTGTGATTATCCCCCTTATGAAGTGTTACGGAACGCTGTCTTTAACGATACTTTTGTCTACGAAAAAATGTCTCCTGAGCCATGCAAATGCACTAATCGTAATCTTTGATGAATTTTCTGTCGACTAGTATGCGTTGTTTTCCAATTTTCGGAAAAAAGTGTTTTTGAGGTTTCGCGAGGCTAGACCGGCCCGATCGCCTACCGTGCGTTGGGGGGTGGGCAATAAAACCCCCCCTGCGTATTTTCCTGAATAGCAAGAAAACGGCGGCGCGCAGCCCCGCTAAATTTTCAGTAGCTTGCCGCAAATCAATTTGACACCTTCGCACAAAATCTCAAGTCTTATGTAGGTTACCTTAGGTCAGGAGATATTGAGGTCAAACTGAGGTCATGTTCGAGCAAAAATGAGGAAAAACATGAAATCTCGAAACGCTCCTAAAAGCTACAATTAACAAGCAATTTCAAAACTATCTATCTGGTCGAGTAGACTGCGTAGAGGAAAGAAGGCGCTACAAAACTGCAATCTGGGATTTTCAAACTTTTGAGATTTTGACCCCACAAATAAAAAATTGTTCTGTTATAAAATAGCAAAAAACAAACACAAAAGTTTTTTCGAATTCAAAAAACGGAATATATATAATAGTCCCTGCTTTCTTTGATCTACATCACAAATTGTAGATCGATACCTCTTTTTTTGGCCAAGTTTTAGCGAAAAAAAAAACGTTCAAAATTGATGACGTCAATTTCTAACTCAATTTTGAGCAATTCTAGACCACGTAACGCAAAACAAAGATCACCATTAGCCTTCCCGTGACGAGCTACATCGAATCGATGCCCATTTTATGCAAAAATATCAAATTAGAAATTTGACCAAATGTTACCTGACCTTTACCTGACCTTCACCAGAACATAGCCTTAACTGGCCCAAAAGGCTGCCTGACCCACATAATCGCATTTTAATGTAAAATGGACCAGAAAACATGCATCACATGATAGTTATTTTCATATTGTGACCCTCAGTGACCTGACCTCTGTGACCTGACCTGGTATCAGTGACCCCAAATAGCAAAATATGTGTTTGACGAACAATTCCCCATCGAAAATTGTCATTCATCAATTCCTTATCGATGAATGACATACATTTTACTCGATTTTACAACACATTTCTTTAAATGCCTGTAAGCGGTGAAAATTCGACATTTGACCTGACCTGTGACGTCATCGGTTTGACTGAGGTCAATGAAACTGAGCCAAAATGTATTTCCTCGTTGGGGCCATCCAACACCGTTTGCTGCTTGTCGCTATTTTGCGTGGTTCTCGAGATCTTAGGGGGGAGGGCAAAATACTCCCCCCCCCAATCAGTGGCGGATCTAGGATTTGAGTTTAGGGGGGGGGGGCAAACATTGCGCCGCCAGGCAAGTCGGCGAGAATTTCAAACATCCAGTCTTAGGGACAAAAAAAAAACGAGCTACCCCTATTTTTCTCCTCGGATTTCGGGAATGACCCTTTTTTATTTTTTACATTTTTGTCAGTCCGGCCAAGCCAGGGCAGCGCAAAAAAATTTGCAGCCACCCTGACTCCGGGAGATAGTTAGCCCGCGCCGGGCCGGGGGTGTTTGAACACCCCCTTGCGGTTTTTCGCAGATATCTCAAAAACGGCGGCGCTCCGCGCCGCCGTTTTTGGCACACCTGTTTGTGCATCTTTTCCGCACATGTTGTGAAAATTTCAGACCCAGGTCACCTTAGGTCAGGTCACCAGGTCACGCCAAGTGACCTCACCTCAGAAAAAATAAGAATGCTCGTCATAGCTACACCGACTGAACGATTGCCTTGAAACTTTCAGGGATTGATTAGAGCAACACTATCTATAAAAAAGTATATCTCGGAATTTTGATATCGGTGACCTAAGGTCAGGTCAATTTTGCGGTCTCTCCATTATAAGTCAATGGGAGAAAAGTGAAAAGCGTCTGTTTTGCACGAACGCTACTCTAGACACTCTCAAACATCGAGATGTAGGTAAAATAGACACACTGAACCAGAAAATGGCAACTGTGACCCCTCGTTATGTCCCCGAGGTCATCTCAGGTCACGAACAGAATCTAACAGTTTTTCGATGCTAACTTCTGATAGAGGAGCGCTAGAGCGCTGAAAACGCCTTAGATGTGTTCGGCTCGACGTTGCGGATCAGCTGATATGCAACATGACCTTTTCCGGTCAGGTCATGACCCTGACCTGATGTCAAATTTTCAAGTTGACCTTTCAAGGTCAAATTATAGTTCATTCGACGCGTCTTGACGAGAGGAACACGATGCTGGCAGTAATGTCATAGCTCTTTTGAGTCAAAAGTTATTGCCGAAAAACCGTTTTTCGTAAAAACGGCTATTTTTGGAGTTTTTGCCCTCTGGAGGCTAAACTGTTGACCTGAGGTCAAATCTGAGAACATTACTCAGAAAGGTCTGTAAAAGGGCTATCGAATGCGCTTTTTTGCGGCGCTGTAGCTCTATCGGTTCCCGAGATAGCCGTTGGCAGTTTCCAAAATGTTGAAATAGTCAACATTTTACCTTTGGTGACCTCTGGTGACCTGACCTTTGTTCTGACCCAAAAAATGACTGAAGTGTTTTCGTCCTTATTTTTGACGTTCTTTCGATTGCCGCTTACCGCGTGTCGCTACGTGGCCCAGGAGCCGAGTTAAAAGGGGGGTGTTCAAACACCCCCCGCGGCCCGGCGCGGAATCTCAGAGCACCGGCCCGGCGCGGGTTAGAGAATAGCTCACCGGCGCTATGGACGGTCCGTCCTCTACCTCCCGCATCACCTCGGCAAGACCTCGTCCGAAAGGTTCGCCCGCGCCGGTTCTCAAGGGCTTCTGTATCCGGAGACCGATAAGGGTCGCAGCAGCAGGTTCATGTGTAAATGCCCACGACCAAAGGCCACATCAGCGTACCTGCGATACTATACGCAGTCAGGGTTGCCACGTAGTTAAACGTATTAACAGTTGTTTCCGGTAATAGAAAATGAGATCAGTCGATTAAGAATCCCAACAAGAAATAGACGAAGAACAGCGCATTTGTTTTCGGTCCTGCATTTATTGATGCAAATACAATGAACATTCCTTAACTTTGGGACTAAACTTCGCGAGCTAGCAAAATTATACAGTGTTACTTTCGAGAGGAGATAAACGATGCTTCTACAGACTACATAGGACCACAGCGCAACAGCCAACGGAATCACACTGAACAGCGTTAAGTTCCCACAACATACTGAGCTTCTCCAACACCTCGCAAACCAAAAGCTCTGACTGAGCCGTTCTGTGTTTGTCCCCGTTAGATAACGGTATGGCTCATGAAAAAGCCGCGATTGGTAATCTTCTTTACGTTATTCCTCTCAGAAACCTATCTCGCACTTCATGCATACACATATGCAGCTCTTGTAGAGACTCTCGGACTTTGGCACCCTTTTGGCACCCCCTTTGGAAATGGCTGTATCCGCCTCTGGACATAACTAATGTAGCCACAGTGGAAATGCTAGGTACTAATGGATATTTAGACCCACCAATATTTTTTCAGCTCCTACACCCATGCTATCTAGCAATAAAATATTATGCAAACACTTCCCATGCAAACCCACCACTGTCCAACCGCTCACCAGTGTGGTGACCCCTGACCCCACTGGAGTGACAGGCGTCTGACGGTCTGCTGTTGACGGTTTGTTTACTTGGTTCAAGGTTTCAATAAATCGCGTTATTTTTTTCTTTTTGGTAGCAGTAGCAGTAGTAGCACTGCTGATGGATGATGGACTGACATTCATGGGGCGGAGGACTTTTTATCAGCTCACAACTTAATATCACGAATATGACAACCTTCTAGTCCTCCATTTATTTCACATTTTCTTTTCAAACACCATATTTTTAGCATTCAAGTTGTAGTTTTTTTAGGGGGGGGGGGGCAAAAAGATATGTTTGCCCAGAGGTTTTCCGTTTAGGGGGGGCAATTGCCCATTTTGCCCCAACGTAGATCCGCCACTGCCCCCAATGGGACCGATACTTGGAAGACCCTAACGGGGCGCGGGTTAAATGACAGAACTGGTCCCAAGAAATAACATTACAGTCGTCTCCCGGCCTTAATGGTAGGTAAGCGGCTAAAACTTTGAACGACTACCTTATGGATCGGCACGCTGCCGGCTCACTCCGCCCGCTGGCTACGGGTGGCCTTGGCCGTTCGATGCCGATTGGCCAACGGCCGAGGTCGTGCGCTGGTCAGCACGCAGAGAGGACGAAACGCGGTACTGCACATTGTGAGTGACCTCTGACCTTTCCCCGTCCCCTGACCGCATGCCGTGTCGCCGGCCCAGACGATAGAAACCGGTTCTAGTCTCTACGCAGGCTGCCACTCTGACCCTTCCCTCCCCACTTTACTACATTTGTGTCGTAGTACGCACTCGCGAGTAACTGGGCGGAGCAAATGGTCACCGATACAGAGGCGGAACTGGTTGCCCTCCCGCTCGCCGAGTGACCTACCGCTAAAACCCGCGAGACCTGTACATGGATTATTGAGGGGGGGGGTCTGTACCCCACACCAAAATTATTGGGGGGGGGGGGGGTCCGGACCCCCCCCCCCGACCCCCCTGTGGCGGAGCCCCTAGCTATAACCGAAAGCGGGAATATTCACTCCATTCGGGGCACCCCGGAGTCCAATCTCTGTGACCGCCACTGAACAGAGAGTTCTAAACCTACGCACGTGTGTACTACGCCGTAGTAAAGTGGCATTGCTGGACCCTCCAGTAGAGTGTAGCCATTGATGATCGGAATACCAGCATCGACCAATAGGGGCTCTTTCTCTGACAGGCGAGAAGCAGGAGGGCAGAGGTGGGGAGGGGTTGACCGCGGGGCTACTGGCCGGCGCAGTGGGAGGGGTGGGTGGAGGTATAGGGTGACAGGGACGCCAGCCGCAGGGCACAGCGAGCTTTGACTTCAGGCGTGCGGGAGCGGTATGTCTGATGCCATTTTGCGAAGCAGACGGCGTGTCACGTGAGAGCTTTGACTGAAATGACTTTTAAGGCTCCAGTTTCAAAGATACTCGTAAAAGAGATAAGCGGTTTGGAATCAAAAGATACCGTCTCAGATTTACCATACACCACAACTATTTTTATTTTAAAACTTTGATATTTTCAATTGATATTTTCAATTGATATTTTCATAACATTAGCCTATCAACATGTTTAACCTGCGACCGCCTGGGGGGGGTCGGATCCGACCCCCTATCGTTTTTCTTGAATATCTCATGAACCGCTTACGCTATCAACTTGAAACTTGGCATACCTTCGTCCCATCCATTTGACGTCTCCCGTGTAATTTTTACAATTTTTTTTTGCAAAACATTTTGAGATATATCGATTTTAGTGATGTAACTACATGGCGTTTTCAGTCGAAAAGTGGTAAATGTTCCAAAAATCACCAAAAATCAAGGTTTAAAGCAAATTGCAAATTAGGGACATGAATAGACGCAGCTTAACGAGTTCTTTAAAATGGCTATCTCGGATTTTCCATACAATGCGTTTTTCACCCCCAAAAATTCAAAAAACTATATTTTTGGAAAACAGCTAATAAAATCCAAAATTTTGAGAATTTCCAAAAAACGGAATACATGTCATAGAGCTCTATTACAACATTAGATGTGCCAATTTTCAACTTTCTATCTTGATTTTTGACCCCCAAATTGTAAAAAATAGCTCCAACATGCATAGGGCATGGTGACGTCATAAGCATTTTCGTGAATTAGAGGCACTTCTGAACAGCGCATGTGAAAACAAATAGCACCACTAGATTCCTGGGACAAAGCTCGTCTAGAAAAGTCCATTGTTATGTCAAAAATAAAAAGTTGAAAAATTGACTTTTTTCTTAGCCCTCGTTTAGTTTATCTATAGTATAAAAGATTTGTATGCTTTTAATGCACACTTATCACCAGAAAAGTGACTTGGGGTCACATATAACCATTACCATCGGATTCGGCGTGAAAAATAAGCCATAAAACATGTGTCGCACGCCCATGTAGCAGAAAGTGAAAACCGTGACCTTTCGTGACCTGACCTGACCTTGACGCGTACTTAGTATGACCCCTATACTATACGCACATGGTACCCTCACTAGGTCTTTGAGGTCATTTTTGGTGAGTTTCGAGCAGCAGCTGTCGATTCCGATGTCCGTAAGCCTAATCATGCAAAACCCCAGAATTTGACCTTTGACCCGATCTTGACCCGAAAACTGGCCTCAATTTTAAAATCTTGAGAGTGCTTTGGGAAGGTCTCGTAGAGACCTTTCGAACGCCGCCTCGCGGGGCTCGATACGACCATTGGTTCTCGAGATAACAGGGGTGGGGGCCGTCGGATCCGACCCCCCCCCCAGGCTGTCGTGGGTACGGAAATAGCCCAGGCGGTACCGGGTTAATTTCGGAACACCTGTATATACAAATTCTTTAAAATATTTTTGCATGGCTTCAAATGTCCGGTCCGGCGAACCTTTTCGCTCAGTTTAGGGCCTCAGCAGTACGGTCATGGCCTGTATCATGAGATGCACGCTGTAGCAAAATCTTACGCCAGCGGTAGGAGTAAAACTGCTGTATGACGGAGGCACTGGTGTCTGACAATTGGGTGGAAAGTGGAAACGGTTTGGAGGCCGGCCAGAGGTCATGCTCGTATCGCTCACCCTTGACCCCGTCCATCGCCTCTGGCGAGTACTCAACGGGGCGCTCATTGGCTTATTGGTCTGCTGATGCTCATTCATGGAGCGCCAATCACAGTCAGCTCAGTGAGCGTATCGCGTATGAAATCGCAAGGAGCATGATACCGCTGTAGCATTTTACTTCGAAGGGGCCATCTGTATAGACGACATTGCCAGTTAATGGGGGGGGGGGGGGAGATTCGGGATCTCAACTACTTCCACCGTTCGTTCGAATTCATCAAAACAAAGAAGAAAGAACGTTGAAGCATATAACCATAGTGTTATAAATAACTTTAACTAGTAACTTTAACTATAAATAGCTATAACTATAAAGTCAAGAAGCCAATAATTTTCGCCAATAATAGTTGTGACCTCATTTGAAATGAGATGTGGCCTGTCACCTCGTGCCACCCGCTCTAAAGTGTATAATTATAAGGACGCTGATTTTACTGGTCTGCGTAGAGCTCTTAGTCTGATGCCATGGAATATTTTAGACTGTTTGGATGTTGATAGCGCCGTTGATGTGTTTTATGACCTTGTATTTGCGGCTATCACTGATCATGTGCCTCTGATCGAACTGCGCCAGAGGTATCCCCCGTGGTTCGACCGATCTGTACGCGCTCTGCTCCGGGATAAAGAGATAGCTCACAAACGTAAGAAGCTGAACCCGACAGCTGAGAACGTCGCTGCTCATGCTCAGGCTAGATCCGACTTTAAGCACCAGTCACACCTCAAGTATAGGGAATATCTGCTTGGCTTAGTACGCGACTTTAAAGACAATCCAAAACGCCACTGGTCGTTAATAAAATCACTGAAATCATCTTCACATGTTTCACCGGTGCTAGTATCAGACGGCTCTGTTTTTAAAGGCGATGGACAACGCGCTAACTGTCTGAACGCATGTTTCGCTAGAAAGTTTTGTGACCCCCGTGTCGACGCACTGCCTACTCCGCCGGAGCTGAACGCTCCTGGACTGGACGAGTTCACTGTCCCACGAGGGTGGATAGCTACGCTCCTGCGAGAGCTGAGCTCACACAAGGCGTGCGGCCCCGATGGGCTCAGTGCTAGAATTTTGCACGAGTGTGCGGTGGAATTGGCAACCCCTCTGGAGATCATTTGTTCTGTTTCTGTCAGGTCAGGGGTATTTCCTGCGGCCTGGAAACAGGCTAACGTGATTCCCGTCTATAAGAAGGGCTCCAGAAAGAGTCCCGACAACTATAGGCTTGTGTCGCTGTTACCGATCTGTGGAAAGATTTTGGAAAAGGTGGTTTCGGAGAGCTTGTTACCCGCCTGCTTACCTGCCCTGCCATCCTCCCAACACGGCTTCCTTCCAAACCGATCCTGCGTCTCCAACCTATCCTGTTTCCTTGATCACTGCTGGTCCTCGATTGCGAGAGGAAAGCAGACTGACGCAGTCTATACTGACTATTCTTCAGCTTTCACAAGCGTGAACCACACCCTACTCCTGCACAAGCTGCATGACTCTTTTGGCATATCTGGTGTCGCCTACGACTGGCTCTGCTCCTATCTCAGGAACCGGACACAGCGAGTAGTCCTCAATGGGAAACGCTCACAGTGGATTCCTGTCCAGTCGGGCGTCCCAGAGGGCAGCATCCTGGGCCCCTTACTGTTTGCGTGCTATGTGGCCGATATACCTCACCATATTGAGACCAACTGCATTGCTTATGCTGATGATCTTAAGCTTTACCACCGCATCAGCAGTCCCGCCGATGTCCTTTCCCTGCAGGCTGACCCTGACCGCCTCCACCTCTGGTCGAACATGTGGAGACTTCGTCTTAACCCATCTAAGTGTAAATTCATTTCTTTTACCCTTCGTACAGGTCTCGCGGGTTTTAGCGGTAGGTCGCTCGGCGAGCGGGAGGGCAACCAGTTCCGCCTCTGTATCGGTGACCATTTGCTCCGCCCAGTTACTCGCGAGTGTGTACTACGGCATATAGTAAAGTGGGGAGGGAAGGGTCAGAGTGGCAGCCTGCGTAGAGGCTAGAACCGGTTTCTATCGTCTGGGCCGGCGACACGGCATGCGGTCAGGGAACGGGAAAAGGTCAGAGGTCACTCACAATGTGCAGTACTGCGGCCCGTCCTCTCTGCGTGCTGACCAGCGCACGACCTCGGCCGTTGGCCAATCGGCATTGAATGGTCAAGGCCACCCGTAGCCAGCGGGCGGAGTGAGCCGGCAGCGTGCCGATCCATAGGTAGTCGTTCAAAGTTTTAGCCGCTTACCATTGAGGCCGGGAGACGACTGGTCTGTAATGTTATTTCTTGGGAACAGTTCTGTCATTTAACTCGCGCCTCGTTAGGGTCTACCAAGCATCGGTCCCATTGGGGGGGGGGGGGGATATTTTGCCCCTCCCCAAGATCTCGAGAAGCACGCAACATAGCGACAAGCAGCAAACGGTGTATGACCCCAACGAGGAATTACCTTTTGGCTCAAATTCATTGACCTCGTTCAAACTGATGACGTCACAGGACAGGTCAAATATCGAATTTTCACCGTTATTTCAAGAAATGTGTTGTAAAATCGAGAAAAATGCATGTCATTCATCGATTTGGTATCGATGAATGACAATTTTCGATGAGGAATTTTCGTCAAACACATATATTGCTATTTGGGGCCTCACTGATACCAGATCAGGTCGCAGAGGTCAGGTCACTGAGGGTCACAATATGAAAATAACTATTATGTGATGCATGTTTTCTGGTCCATTTTACATGACAAATGCAATTATGTGGGTCAGGCAACCTTTGGGGCTAGTTTAGGTTATGTTCTGGTGAAGGTCAGGTAAAGGTCAGGTCAAATTTGGTCAAATATCTGATTTGATATTTTTGCATAAAATGGGTATCGGTTTGATGCAGCTCGTCACGGGAAGGCTAATGGTGGTCTTTGTTTGGCGCTGCGTGGTCTAGAATTGCTAAAAATTTAGTTAAAATTAACGTCATCAATTTTTTTTCGTTAAAACTTGGCCAAAAAAGGAGGTGTCGATCTACAATTTGTTATGAAGATCGAAGAAAGCAGGGACTATTATATAGATTCCGTTTTTTTCTAATTGGAAAAACTTTTGGGTTTTTTGCTATTTTATAACAGACCAATTTTTTATTTGGGGGGTCAAAAACTGAAAAGTTTGAAAATCCCAGATTGCAGTTTTGTAGCGCCGTCTTTCCTCTACACGACCAGATAAAGAGCTTTGAAATTATTGCTTGTTAACTGTAGGTTTTATGAGCGTTTCAAGATTTCATGTTTTTTGCTCATTTTTGCTCGAACATGACCTCAGTTTGACCTCAATAACTCCTGACCTAAGGTAGCCTTAGACTTGATATTTTGTGTGAATGTGTCAAATTAATCCCCGGCAAGCTACTGAAAATTTAGCGGGGCTGCGCGCCGCCGTTTTCTTGCTATTCAGGAACATACACAGGGGGGCTATATTGCCTTCCCCCCAACGGGGTGAGGGTTGACCGTGACCTGCTGATGCTGGAGGTCGTTTCACAACAAAGTTTTTTTCTGCTGCACTATATTTCCGAGAGAGAGAGAGAGAGAGAGAGAGAGAGAGAGAGAGAGAGAGAGAGAGAGAGAGAGAGAGAGAGAGAGAGAGAGAGAGAGAGAGAGAGAGAGAGAGAGAGAGAACGAGAGAGAGAAAGAGAAAGAGAGAGAGGAGATTATGCGAAGTGCTCCATGGGATGACCAGAGTTGGCCTCCCGACGAGACAGAGACAGAGACAGAGACAGAGGCAGAGAGAGCGAGCGAGAGAGAGCGAGAGAGAGAGAGAGAGAGAGAGAGAGAGAGAGAGAGAGGGAGGGAGAGAGAGAAAAAAATAGCCTTTTTAGAAAGCGATCGGTATAGGTATTAAGCGACATATGCACGGATTTAAAATGAACGTGAATCCTTCTCACTAGCCTGTTCAACGTGTTTCCATTTCCATCGCTAGTGACCTCGCCTTTAGGCCATCTGACCGGAAACCGGCAGCTAAACAGCAGATATTCTAGAGGCGCGGAAACTTTGAAGATTAGCTGTGGCGCAATGTCATTCCTAGTGGTTTTGAACCTGGCTAGATCGGCTCCATGCGCTCCGCAGATCGGCAAATATGGAAGGCACCGGCCAAGTTCCTGCGCTGGTCCCGGCCAAATAAGACACAAGGGACCAAACACAATTTCACATGTTGGAACGTTTCCAATCATAAGCCTAGAAACGAACGGTTAATGAGACCTGACACGCCGAATGCCCATTCTGGCCTGTAATAGGCTCTAAAAACTGGTCACAGACCAAAGGTCATTTTGGTCAGGGTCATACAATTTTCAGGGTAGGTGTAAGCTTTTAATGGCAGATGGCCTGAACTCATCCTGACTCCTGACCGCATGGGTATTAATTTACTTATGGTGAGAAAAATAAATTACGGCACTGAAAGCTTCGCTGCTATCCGCCACTATTTACGCGAGTTATTCAGGAAAAACCGAGGAGAGTGGCTCGTTTTATCGCCCCTAATAAGAAGTAGGGTTTCCATTAAAAGTAAACGGTAACATCGAAAAATAATATTTCCTGTAGGTATATTTCTCAATTTAATATGGTGGGTTCTTTCGTAATATTAATAAATGCTTATTAGGTAAAAAATATTGTAACTTGACTATAGCACGACATTTCCATTCTATTTTATCCCGTTCGTTCTAGCCCCTCTCGCCTGCCGCCCACCCCCCACACCACCACCACCACTAGTCACTACCACCAAACCGGCTGAGTTGGCTGAGGCGAGCGCCTCCCCTCCCTTCATGCCAAACAGAGCCTGGCTGTCGTGACCTCAGCTCTGGCCTCACCGCCCGAAGGCCCGCCCGCTGCATCCAAGGACGCCCTGTGCGGGCCGCAGTGATAGCCTCTGCCAAGTCCCGCCTCTATCCACCGTTCACCACGCGCTGGATTCATTCATGCCTCCGTGTTTCAGCGTCCTACTCGTCGGGTGGCGCCACTGTAGTCATAGGCGACTGCAGGGAAGCCGCGGTCAGAATGCCCCAAACGGCGAATTTTGAGGTTTTCTTTTAATTTCTCCGAAACTAGCTGACATGCGATCAAACCTTTTTCCATGATCATGAAAGGGAGTTATACGAATAAATTGGTCACATCTTCAAGCCTATAAAGCTGAAGACGAAAAAGATATAGCCGGAAAGGCAAAACCTACGCTTAAAACCCGCGAGACCTGTACGTCACCTGTTGACGCTGTGTACAACTTGGATGGCCATTCGCTTGATAGGTGTAGTCAGATCCGTGATCTAGGCGTAATATTAGACTCCAAGCTCACGTTTTGTCATCATGTCGATTACACCATGTCAAAGGCTAATCGGATGCTTGGGCTTCTCATGAGGAGCATGCAGATGCCGGACTGTCCTCGTGCGGCACGCTTCGAGTACAAAGCGATGTTGAGCGTTTTTAACGCGCATGTCAGGTCCGTCCTCCAGTACGGTGGCGTGGTTTGGAGTGGGGCCGCCGTAACCCATCTTGCACGATTGGAACGGCTACAGCACCGCTTCCTTATGTGGCTAGCGGCGAAGACCCAGAGACGCTGTCCCTCTCTAGACTATCGTGCCTTACTGCAGCATTTTAACACTGATTCCATTAAAGCTCGCCTCGTTCATGCCGATATCATGTTATTGTACAGTGTGCTTCACCGTCGTATTGACAGTGCTCACCTGGTCTCCATGCTTGGTTTGAGTGTACCGGGGAGGCGCAACCGTCGCACCGGCCTTTTTCACATTCCATTCGGGAGAGTGAGCACTGTTAAGAACAGCTTGACCGCGCGCATCCCTCTTGTGTGCAACGAATTCCTGACGCATAGTCCCTCCGTAGACTTTTACCACCCGTCTGCATCATTTCGGAGTGATGCTTTGACGTACGCCCGTACTCTGGGCAGCTACATTGGCTGATTGAATACCTACACTACAGCCTCTGTTTTCAGTTTTATGCATGTGTTCGTGCATTTTGTCGATTGCCTTTTTAGCTATGTGACTGCATCCGTAAGTGGGCTCTTTGTGCCTGTGGGTGTCTTGGTGATAATAAACAAATAATAAACAAATAATTTTCATAATTTGCATTTCTGCACACTTGCAATACAACTGTAGCCACACTTTCATTTCCTTAATTATTGCAGTGGGTCATCGGCCACATACGGTCACAACTCACAGCTGAGATACAAAATGAAAAACCTGAATGATTTGCACCACTCATGTTCTGATGAGTTTGCCGCTTTGCAATTTTAACAAATTTCATAATATCGTCTGCGGGTAAGACGGCATTCTTTGACCACACGTCTATTGTCATCGCAAAGGACGGCGACCGCCTCCCGGCCTCTCCTCGACTCCTCCCCCGCATTTACAGGACGGGGTCCGTCCCTCACCGCCAACTGGTCACATGACTGGCCTCGCCCCAGGCCCGGCCGATTGACCCGGTGCGCCGTAGGCGGCATGGTCATGTCATGCTGATTAAATCGCTCACCACATAAAATGCCACTTAGCGACTATGCTCACGGTTTGACAGTGTCTTCGTGGCGGGGTGGTTTACTGTTTAGCGTCGGGCTATAGTTCGGGAAGGTTCGGGTTCGATCCTTATCTGATCATTCCGTTTTCCACTGACTGTTTGATCTTATAGGTATGCACTTTTAATGTCATCGACATTCGTTACCACTCAGTCTGAGTCAACAGGTATTGGCCAATCATATCAAGATTACCTACTTAATTACTCAACCATGTGTTTGTTTGTCGAAATCCTTAAATTCCTTTTTATGTAGGTAGATGGGTCTCATTCATCATCCTATAATCATTAGTTAGGTCATTCGACGTCATAACTGGCTTGTGAGTCGTTATTGATGTGACCTCGCCAGAACCGATGTGCAAACTGCGCAAACACCTGTCGTGCTGTGTTGGCCATGCATCCTGCCCTTTTCATTTATACGGCATCGTGAATAGCACAGCATGAACGCATTCCATATTTACCCAGAAAAAACCATCAACACCCTCGGTTGCGCAGAGGAACCGCCGCCAGACCCGCGCTACCCAGTTCACCGCTAGCCCGGAGGCGGTTGACGAGGCTGACATCAATGACCTCGCACTGCGACCCGACTCTCGGTCACGCCACAACCGAGAAGCGCTAGCCTCGACGCAAGGGCACCTGGTACCATTCATGCTGTCTACAGGAACGGTGATTGGTTCGCTGCCGAATCACGTGGTTGGGGCATCAGTGCGTAATCAGGATTTTAGTTACGAACCCCCTCAACAGATGGCTCTGACCGACGATTTTAAAATGCGGAGTGATCTAGAGGTAGACAGCAAAAGACGAGATTGCAGCTGAAAAGTTCTCGGCACTTGTAAGCTACATTCAAAATTTCATGGCAGTCGGACAAATAGGTCCTAAGATACAGATCCAAACCCCAGCCACCACGAATACCGCACATTACTTCAGCGGTGACCTGTACATCTGTATGGTAGGACCCGGTTGGACCCGTCAGAAACTTTCCAGGAACCAGTCTCGACCCATATGGGTCCGGACTGGTTCTTTGGACCGGGTCCCGGGTCCACATTTTGCCACCTCTAGTGTCGATGGTACAGAAAATAAGTCAAACAGAGCTAAGAGAAGACTGAATGATTCCGGGTAGTTGCCTGGAAACAATCCGTTTCAAGAATACAGCTGCATTCTTAACGTGCTGTATCACTTGTTAATTCTTCAAAAAGCAAGTTCTGAGCAATAACAGACATCTATGCATTGCTATTGACAATTTAAATTGCTTTTGGACGGTGGCTCCCAGCCCCAATATGCTGCCGCGTAACTTTATTCCAACGGCGAAGCGGCAACTTCGCGAGAATCGAAAATTTACGAAGTAGGTACATACAACAGGAGCTGGCAAGGCTCCTGCATTGGTCTATCCGTCATGAGTGACGCGCCGGGGTAATGTGTCACGTCAGGGCAGAGCCGTGTTCTATGCCGGGTCTGGATTCGGGTCTTGATCGGAATCGGTGGGCACGGCCGCCCGGGCCGGGCTGCCGGGGCCGCTTCTGCTCGAAGGGTTGCATAAACGGCGCTTGATTTATATGAGAGGGTACTCCGGCTATTGTCTCTGCTCATGTCTCACTTCGTTACACTGTCAGGGTGGCCACCCTGTCATTCCCGGACATGTTATGTTTTCTTTCGACCTGCCAATCTAAGTTAAACCTGGCGTCGACTCTGTTGCTACAGCATTTGACATCAACGTATCTGCATAATGACATCGGTGACGGCCATGCTCGTCTAAGACACCCCCAAACTTGAGCCGATGACTGTCGGGTCTCCATATTCTTTCCTTGTGCATTGCCAGCTTCTGCCAGCTTCTGCTGTACGTACGTAAATTGTGAATTTTCGATCGTGCCCACCGATGCCGATCAAGACCCGAATCCAGACCCGGCATAGAACACGGCTCTGCCCTGATGTGACACATTACCCAGCGCGTCACTCATGACGGATAGACCAATGCAGGAGCCTTGCCAGCTCCTGTTGTACCTACTTCGTAAATTTTCGATTCTCGCGAAGTTGCCGCTTCGCCGTTGGAATGAAGTTACGCGGCAGCATATCGGGGCTGCGAGCCACCGTCCAAAAGCAGCATAAATTGTCAACAGCAATGCATAGATGCGAGATATACTTTTCCAAAATTCGTTTTTTTACAACCCTATTGTACATACGGGATGGTGACCGGGTGACTCGACAGGACCGTCGCCTGCGTCCGCTACACTGTAAAAAAATCTTACAAGCCCCTTGTAGGAAAACCGCTGGCGCAAAAATGAGCATGCAGCGACGTGTAAAAATCGCCTCATATTTAGCTAGTAAGAGGGTACAAGCTTGTTTCGTTAGTAAATGACAAGCCCACGCCTCATAAACCTAGCACCCCCGTGTCAGCCCCTCGTTTCGCACTGTAAAAAAAGTTTAGCACCCATGTCAAAAACCAGCACCCTATACCTGCTTATTTTAAGCAGGCTAAATGGGTACTATATTTTAGCACCCTTTTCGAAAAATAGCTCCCTGTGCCGGCTTATTTTAAGCACCCTAAATGGCTGCAACCATTTAGGGTGCTTAAAATAAGCCGGCACAGGGAGCTATTTTTCGAAAAGGGTGCTAAAATTTAGCACCCACTTAGCCTGCTTAAAATAAGCAGGTACAGGGTGCTGGTTTTTGACATGGGTTTTTACAGTGCGTTATTCGGTACCTCGTTTGAAAACGAGGGCAAAACCAGCAGATCGGTACGCCGATTAGGCTCCTTAGCAAGACTCGCCTGGTAACCCAACCAGCTAGCGCCTGCTATTGCTGCCCAGTAGTAATACTAGCTCAATTGCGTCACTCCCCCCCCCCCTCCTTCTCCCCAGCCGCCACTCCGACTGGTGGACGACCCGGCCAACGACAGCCACAACAGCGTGCCAGCCACGTTACAAAAAAAAAAACATACACAAAAATAACGTTTATTACTTATTAGCATACGATACAAAATATCTAAATATATATAAATATCTAATACATATTACAATATCATAGCGGAGTGGTGCAAAAGCTGATTCGAGTCACCACCAATAACATTCACAAAATAATACGGTTGCATGAGACACGATCGGGCACTTCCACGGGCTTTGACGCATGACGGCACTTACAACAGGCGAGTGAGCAAGTTGATCCTGCCATGTCAGGTACATTGTGCACTGTGCAGTCCATCAAATATTTGCCATACTTTGCAGATTCAAGCAAGTTTTTTATGGGCGAGGCTTACCAACAGAAATATCGCTGGCTTCCGGTATACCTTCATGCCTCAGTCCCCCACAACTTTAAGCAACTCTGCAAACAGAAAAGAAAATTAACTGCTGATTTTAAAATATCAGTGAGGATGGCTTTATTATCTACATCAACTGACTTTTGTATAAGATAAATCAATGTGAGGCAATATGTGTAGCTTACACATTTGGAAAAAAGACTAGACAGCAACTGAAAGAAAGTCCGTCTTCCAACAGTCGGTGTGGGTGAATTCTATGACGCAGCATGTGTTCAGAATATTACAAAATAAATAAAATGTCCCCCATTGCTACGTAAATATCATACAATATAACGTACCTTCGAAATATCCCAGCCCGAGAACTTCACAACGCACCGTGCCACAACACAACCGCACCAACCGCCGGCAGCCGCAGAACTGAACAATGGCGGCCGGAAATGACGACCCCGCGCCGGAAGTGAAGGACGCGTTTAAGAAGCAGTCTCAGACTCGTCGCTGCTCACCGTAGCAGGAATTTATGAGGCACTACCGAATCAAAGTCGTTTCGCCTCATTCGGCAACACAAAAACCCTACCAGGACTAGTCCGATGATGAGTTTCCGACTAGGTGGTGTGTGCGCAGGATTATATTTAAAGCACGTGCAGGGCGGTGCCTCATTAGCCGACATAATAATAATATGACACGATAATGAAACACGCATGTAACTAGCATGCAACAAGCTTCTGGCGGATTTAATTATGAGACTATGCGTAGTTTTCCGACACAGCGCGAAATCTGTTGATAGCAGGAAGGGGTGTTAGGGAAGCATTTAAGTTATAAGCATTTAAGTTACGGACATACCAGTTATAACTCATCATAACACTTTTTGAATATTCGATACGATCGATGACTCGAATTCACACGCTGCATACACTATCTTACACACTTACATGATAGGCCAAGACACAAGACGTTCGTTCAGGGAGGGCTCCAAATCTCTGATAGTGATGGACTCTGATATCTTTCTGTCTGGGTAGTCCAGAGCCTGGTGCAGTATCTCCACCGTAAGTGGTAGATCCGCCCCTCTGTCTAGTGACAGCTACATTGCTCTTTCTACATTCTGCATTGTTCTTTCTTTCGTTTGATAATGGTCTGTTGGCCGAAATATCACGTAAATAAAAAGGTAACTTTGCATTAATTTTGCTTTAGACTCGAGGAATAACGTCAATGTTTTTCTTTCATATAACTGTATCAATCATGTTCCTCGCCAGAGCACAGGCAAACATTAATACGATTGCGTTCACATTTAATGCATGGTAAGGGGCCGGCGAGTAGCGTGCCATGTAAGTCAGACGGGAAGCAGATTGCACAGGCGTACGTGCAGGATGACGCTTCCAGATCTAAAAAAAAAACATGGCTAGATCGATTGCGCTCAAATTTGGCACACTACTGTAGACCGGTTAGAATAACGAGCTGTAAAATATTTAGCGATCTTCGTCGTGGCGGTGACATATCCCAACAAACTTGTTCTTTGAATTTTATAGGTCCTATCTCCGAAATTACTGGTCTGATTGTCAATATTAGAACGGCGGCTGATAGCCCGGGAAAAACTGTCTGGCGGGACCTAATCTCATTGACCTCGAGGTCATAGATGACGTCACAGTTCAGGTAAAAATATCAACTTTTGGTTTATTCACTAATTTAGGCTCTAGCCGCCGGCTAACACGTCGGATCAGGCTAATTTTTGGTATACGCACTCGTTGATATATGCCGTAGATACCCTGTGGGCAACAAACTTGTTCTTGGAATTTTACAGGTCAATGCATTGCCAGGTCATCCTAGGTCAATAAAATTGTATATCATGTATCGGTCACGTGACACATTATTATGGTCAATTTTACGCAGAGATTTTGAAAACAATGTCTATTGTCTTATGTGTTATTTGAGGTCATTTTCAGCTGAATTTAGCTGAGGTCAGGTCACTTTAAGGTCAACAAGGTCAAATTTTGGATTTTTCTCATTTGAAAAGGTGTATCAGATGCAGTTTGAGTTCAGGAACACGATAAAGCTATTTATATTGCTGCACGATCTCAAACACGCACTGAAAATGGATTTGAAAAAGCTATAATTGTGAAATTTTGCCTATAATGCGTGTAACTTGGCCATTTTTAAAGATATTGCGCTAAAACTTTCTAGCCCTCGCCCAGCTGGGGGGGGGGGGGGCGGGGGGGGGGGAATTTGACCCTCTTGTGGTTTTTCCTGAATAGCAATAAAACGGCGGCGCACAGTGCCGCCAAATATTCAATGGCTTACCGGGCATCAATTTGACACCTCCACATGAAATTTCAAGTCCTAGGTCACCTTAGGTCAGGAGTTATTGAGGTCAAACTGAGGTCATGTTCGAGCAAAAATGAGCAAAAAACATGAAATCTTGAAACGCTCACAAAAGCTACAGTTACTAAGCAGCTTTAAAGTTATTTTCCGCTTCCCCTTCGAGCTGCCAGCAAACAGACAATTAGCTATGCTATGCGTAACCAATCTCAGCGCAAACCTCACAACCAAGTCCGTCCAGGAAAAACACTGTACCTAGCTGTACAAAAAGGGGCTATTGGTATATTCAGCCCAATGAACACGACACAGACATACTAGCAAGTATACATGTCTCAACCGAGACTGCCCTGCCAACGGGCCGCCACCCCTCCCCCCGCGCGGCGCAATGGTGTCACCACCCAAACTAGAAACCCTGTCGTGTGTGTCCTCCCCCGGAAAAAGTGCTAACTAGAAAAAAACCGGGGGACCTAGCTGGGGAAAAAAACCACATTTTGTGGAAAAACCCATCTTTATTTAAGAGTGTGGTGCGTGTAAAAAAAAACTTAAATGGTGGTGGGTGGGTGGGAAACGCAAAAACATTTCAGAGCGAGAACACTGCTGACTTGCGTCAGACCGGGCGGCCTAGAACAGAGTGACCGCGCATATACACCCAAACCCCGCGCCGCCACCGTCACGTGACACGAGTCGCTCCACCAATCAGAGGAGGCCGCCGCCTCAGCGGCCTTGCCGCCCGGGGCGCGGGCGGCCGCCCGCCTGCCGCCGAACGCTGCTCGCCGAGGCCGGCCCGGCTCCGGGGCCGCCCCAGAGAAGACGCTCGTAGTGTCGCGGAAAAACCGGTTATATCTTGTTATATATAACCGGGCGTATTTTCCGCTTCCCCTTCGAGCTGCCAGCAAACAGACAATTAGCTATGCTATGCGTAACCAACCTCAGTGCAAACCTCACAACCAAGTCCGTCCAGGAAAAACACTGTAGCTGTACAAAAAGGGGCTATTGGTATATTCAGCCCAATGAACACGACACAGACATACTAGCAAGTATACATGTCTCAACCGAGCCTGCCCTGCCAACGGGCCGCCACCCCTCCCCCCGCGCGGCGCAATGGTGTCACCACCCATTCAATACATCCACCCAGACACCAATGCGCCATAACAAAACACCCCTTTCCCGAGACCAGCAGACCGAATGGGGGATACAAATAAACAACAAAAGACCTTAAGTCGCCGCCAGTGTCAAGACCAGTGGCAGAGCCCACCCAAATACGTGCTTGGTAGTTGGTTGAAGGTAAGTAATTATTTCCTCAACCTGGCCCGGAGCTTACCAGAAACGCCACGATCCCTAAAACCTGCCAACATGAATGTGAACGATACAGCGGTCACCAATGAAGAACAATATTACATTTATACCAAAGCCCTTACAGCAAGACTAACAAGTAACAACCATTAGCATTAGCCACTACTGCGATGATAGCCTCCACCAACTAAAGACCCTCGATATACCCGACGAAAAACAACCATCCATGAGTGCTGAGGCAGTTAACAAAAGCTGTATTTTCCTTTACCTTGAACACTATACACATACCTTTCAGCGCGACCATGCATTTTCCCAAAACTTTGGAAGGGGTTAGAACAGTATCAACGAAGGTCGTTGACAGCCGCCCAGCAAAAAAGGGGAGCGCTCTCAGCCCGCTCCAGGAATCAGCGCTCCAAGCCGCCGTAATGACGCCCGCGCTATACCGGGCGTCCTAGCGGCAGCCACCTACGGGTAGACTAGCGAGCCGCCCCGTGTCCGTTGTAGAAGGTGGAAGAAGGGAGCATCCCGAGCAGCACCAGGGGCCGTGAGAAACGGCTTCCCCGGGCAGACTAGCGAGCTGCTTTTTTCTTTTATTATTGCTAATGTTAATTATTATTGTTATTATTGTTATTATTGTTATTATTATTGTTATTATTGTTATTATTGTCATTATTATTGTTATTATTGTTATTTTAGCGCCGTCCCCAAAAAAAACATGGTAACCCAATGGTTGTTAGGCAACTGACAACAGAGGCCACAGCTACCGTTACGTGTACCTTAACCTTCGCCCCAGTGGGGGGGGGGCATATGTTACCACCCTGTCGCGTTTTTCGCGTGTAAATAAAAAAGCGCGGCGCGTAGCGCCGCGCCGCTTGGGGTAGCTTTTTGTACATCAATTTTGGACAATGTGTGAAATTTTTGACCCCAGGTCATGTCAGGTCAGGTCACCAGGTCAAGTTAACTGACCAAGCCTAAAAAAAGTTTGCAATCATGTCCAGCCTGCAGTGTTTGTCAGAAAGGTTTCAAACTTGATGGATTGCATGATGTTATGGGCGCCTACAATTTGTATATCTCGGATTTTTTATATCCGTGACCTAAGGTCAGGTCAGTGGCGTGACCTTACCATTATAAGGCAATGGAGAAAAATGAAAATGCCTCTAGATCCGTGTGTACGCATAGGAACAGTCCAAATATTTCAGAATCACAATGATTTAGTCCACTCGTGATGACCAAGGTGTCATTTTTGCTGATAGCCTCTAGACAGGTCATCTGAGGTCACTTGAGGCTACAAACAGTTTTTTGCCAATAACTCGCGATTGGAAAGAGATAGAACGCTGGGGATGGTCTCATTGTGTTTGTCTTGTTGAGACGCATCGACTGATATGCAACATGACCTTTTCCGGTCAGGTCATGACCTTGACCTGAGGTCAAATTTTTAAGTTGACCTTTCAAGGTCAAATTATAGTTCATTCGACGCATCTCGGCGAGGGGAACACGATTCTGGCAATAGAAATGCTGTGGCTTTTTGTAGTCAAAAGTTATTGTCGAAAAACACTTTTCGTAAAAACAGCTATTTTTGGAGTTTTTGCCCTCTGGAGGCTAAACCGTTGACCTTAGGTCAATATTGATAATGACGTTTTCAAAAGAAGAGCTCAAAAGCTATCGTTTGCTGTTCCATGCGTTTTTCTATCTACCATAGTTCCTGAGATAGCGGCATGTTTTCTGAAAAATATCATGGAAATTGGCAAATTTTGGCCTTTGATGACCTCTGGTGACCCCAATATTGCTCTAAGGTGAAAAATGACTGAAATACTTTCAAACGTACACATTGAGAGCTATCGACTGCTTTTTACCGCGTCTTTCTATCCCTCTTAGTTTTTGAGTTAGAGGTGGGTGGTAACATATGCCCCCCCCCCCCACTAGGGCGAAGTTGGCCGAGACCGCCACTGGGGCGCGGGTTAATCCCTGTGATATGCGTGGCAATGATAACGACCATGAATGTTACCTAAAACTTTGCAAAGGTTAAAACAGTGACCACGAAACTATAGGTAATCAGGTCATAGATAGCCGACCAGCAAAAGGGGAGAGCTCTCAGCGCCCGCCGGCATCCACATTCAAAGCCACCGGAATGACGCCTGCGCTACCGGCGTCCTGGCGGCAGCCACCAACGAGCAGACGAGCAAGCCGCCCCGAGGCCGTTGTAGAAAAGCACATCCCCGGCAAACTAGAAAGCTGCCCAGAGGCCGTTGACGAAGGGGACTACCACGGGCAGACTTGCGACTAGCGAGCTACACCCGAGGCTGTTGTAGGAGAGGACGCCCGCGGGCAGACTAGCGAGCTGCCCCGAGGCCGTTGTAGAAGGGGACACCCCCGGGTAGACTAGCGAGCTGCCCAGAGGCTGTTGTAGAAGGGGACATCCCGGGAAGACTAGCGAGCTGCCCCGATGCCGTTGTGAAGGACACCCCCAGGCAGACTAGCGAGCTGTCCTGGGGTCGTAGAAGGGGACATCCCCGGGCAGACTAGCGAGCTGCCCCAGGGTCGTTGTAGAAGGGGACACACCCGGGCAGACTAGCGAGCTGCCCCGATGCCTTTGTAGAAGGGGACACCCCCGGGCAGACTAGCGAGCTGCCCCGAGGCCGTTGTGAAGGGGACACCCCCGGGCAGACTAGCGAGCTGTCCCGGGTTCGTAGAAGGGGACACCCCCGGGCAGACTAACGAGCTGCCCCGAGGCCGTTGTAGAAGGGGCACCCCCGGGCAGACTAACGAGCTGCCCCGAGGCCGTTGTAGAAGGGGCACCCCCGGGCAGACTAACGAGCTGCCCCGAGGCCGTTGTAGGAGAGGATATCCCCGGGCAGACTAGCGAGCTGCCTCGGGGTCGTTGTAGAAGGGGATACCCCCGGGCAGACTAGCGAGCTTCACCCGGGACTTGTAGAATTGGGCATCCCAAGATTCTCCAAATGTTTAGGGCAATTACCCGACCTGAATACCAAAATACCCGCTGTTGAAATCTGATAGTATCCGCATCACCCGCCACGGGCAACAAGCTTGCCTTTCCGCAAAGCTCCGGATTGATCAGGGACCAAAAGACCGGCATACAGACAGCCCCTACGCTGTAAACAGGCCAATATGGGTAAAAATTGCCGTAGCTTCCTAGCTCGACACGTTTTGGAGGTGTTTACTGTCTCCAAACGCCGAGCTGCCTCAATGTCACCCATAGAAGGTACAGTAACTCACCCACCAACCAATCATAGGCAGGTCCTGAGTGACAAAAGTACACAACCTGAGTACACACAACCAGGTTGCTATCATAAAAATGTTAGAAATTACTCGTAACATCGTATGGTAAAATTAAAATTCCAACCACTCAATGACCCCCGGTGACGCCGACAGCGCGAGCAGCAGCCGCGCGCGACCCCTGAGAGCGCGCCTCCGAATAAATTAATAAAAAATATATAACGCTTGGAAAAAGGCCATACATCACAAAAACAGCTCACCTCCCAAGGGGTACGCTCACTACGCCAACCCTTACGCCAGTATCAGTTGTCCTGTATGGGAACCACGTTTCAACCATAGCCAGGCATAACCAACGACAACTCTACAAACTCAACTCCCAACCCTCAACACCAACACCACCGGTTTACACCGGCCCACCTCAGTGGCCACTCAACACCTAAGCCGGCCAGGTCGCGCGCTTGGAGCTGCTACCCCGCGGAAGAATGAGCTGAATCCACTCAAACGGAGTGTAGAATGCCAATGTCCAGCGTTCTAAGCAAAAGCAAAAAGGTATAACAAATTCCATCTAAAGTGATCAAGTACCTACCTACCGGAGCAATACGTAAACCCCCCAGTTACTTAAATATCCTGGGCAACATTTGGTGTTGACCAGTGAAGCGCCATCAATAAATTGTTTTTATATTGTTTGTTTGTTTTTATTTTTACTTTATAATTCTTTTAGTTTTTTTTTATTTCATTTACCTACCTACATTTTTTATACCTAACCCCCATTTACCCAAATAACCTAAGCGCAATTGGCGTTGACCAGTGAAGCGCCATAAACTACTAATAAAACTCATCGCTCCGACAGCGCCACGCCACTATAGCTGAGCTCGCCATTCATGGGGTGCGCTCACCATGGCAAACCTTATGCCAGTAGCCGTTTACCTGCATGGGAACCAAGGTTCAACCATAGCCAGGCATAACCGGACAACTCTACAAACTCAACCACCGCTCACAACACCATCACCACCTCATTGGTGAACCGCACTGGCCCACATCAGTGGCCACCCAACACGAAACCCGGCCAGGTTCTGCACTTGGAGCCGCTATCCCGTGAAAAAAATGAGCTGAATTCACCCATACAGAGTGTGGAACGGCTAAGTCCAGCGATCTAAGAGAAGAAAACAATAAGACCCCTAGTTTGTAAATGATGAGTTGTAACCGATGAGTTTTTTTTTTTAACCTACCCCTCCCAAAACAAATTAATATTTTAACTGGAAATAAACCATACCGAGCCATAAACCACTCCAAATAACTCCGCAACTAGCCCACTTTCCACCTCTTACTAACCATACACCCGGACCAGTTAGGCATCCCACCAACCCCTCCATTATTAACAAATTGCATACGAACTTTATCAGCCATCAAAGTATAAAAAACAATCAACGTCCTTGCAAAAGCAATATTGCATACAGAACACACATTAATAATTGAAAAATACTTCTTAGCGAAAGAACCCACAAAACACTGAATTTCATACTCCCTTTGCTCTGCGACGGTTGCACTAGATCACCAAAAAACACGGCCAAGGCGGCCACAACCGAGCTGCGACCATCCGGACAGCTCAACACTCAGTCAGTACTGAGTGAGTGACGTCAACCCTGATGCTGGCGAGGGGTACCAGTGCCCAAAAATTTGTTGATTTAGGTGGGAAACGTCACCCAAATGAAAATCACTGTTCACTCGCCTCCAATTTTTAATAGCCCATTTTCCACTCCTATTTTTACCCAGAAAAAGCATTTGCATGGATGGATAGCTATTTTACTTCCCACATTATACCAGCCTTTTATGAAATTTTGCCGCGCATCCTTTTTCACTCTTGTTAGGCCTTATTTGACCATCAATTTTCCACTCTTATCCCTTTTTGGTGAGAAATTTTCATAGACCCGGGAACAGGGGGGGGGGGCAGCGGGGGTGCTTGCCCCCCCCAACTTGAGAGCCGTGGGGGCGTCGCCCCCTCAACATTGAGGCAGCGAGAAAGGACCTTTCCTCCCTTTCCCGGACTTCTTTCCTTCTTGTTTCCTTTATATATCTTATCAGGACACGGCCTTTCCTTGCCATCTGAAGGATTTCTGCCGATACAGTATCGATTTGATATCTGCTATTGTCATCCCACTTTGGTTTGGGCCTGACCCTGGCCATAGTTTGGCAGGCCAGCTTTTACATACATATACTGTATTATGATGGTAGAAAATGACCTTATGCTCATGATACAATGAAATGATATTAAAATAAGTCCAAAAATATTATGATATATTTCGACTTGCGTCGTCTTCAGAATGTACATTTTCAGAATTGTCGACGAGCGAATTCAAATCCTTTCAAAATAGCGTGCAACATTTTTGTGAGATCTCTGGCTAACAAATTACAGTCAGGTCATACCTATAATAAATTTTAACAGCGTACAATACAATGAATACAATATCACTGAATAAATATTGGATAAATATTGTCAATGCGACACAATACCTAAAAGTAACACAGGCATATGTTGTTTGTGCAGCACGCCAAACTCGCGAAAATGCAAAACCTATGCAGAGTGATTGACATGATAAGATGCATTCATACACTTATAATTACACATGTTTCAGGTGCGTACAACTAATACATACACACAGCAGAGTAAACATGACACCAGTGTAGAGCTCGCTGAGGTGGTGCACGAGTGGGGGGGGGGGGGACGCTGTCAACTGCGTCTACCCTACATCAAATAAGTACAAATGGCGATGAAAGACGCACCTAACAAGTACAAGTTCTTCAGGTGAGACAAATAAAAAGAATGGATAAGCCAAAATAGAGACATGCTGACAAAAAAGAGGACGGAAGGCCAAGCATAGAACATCGCCTATGTGGGAGTGTAGGGAGGGGGATGGAGAAGGGGCCAGGATGAGGTTTGTGTGTTTAGGCATGGTTTTTGGTTTCTTATTTCAACAGATTCTGCTATTTTGAGATCAGCCACATCTTTACATACTCTCTCTATGCTAATTTTGAATGAGGATGACGATATACTATATGATGGGTGGTTGAGGTTGACATGGTCTCCGAGAGGGGTGTTTTTGGTCTTGTTTTTAGCATCCCGTAGATGCTCATTAAATCTTTCGCGGACTCTCCTTTTTGATTCACCTATGTACACAGCGGGTTTCTCATCACACAGGTTACATGTGATTTTATATACAACATTTTTGGTATGACAGCGGCTACACCAGTGTAGCTTGGCCTTCATACCAAAAATGTTGTATACCAAAAATGTTGTATATAAAATCACATGTAACCTGTGTGATGAGAAACCCGCTGTGTACATAGGTGAATCAAAAAGGAGAGTCCGCGAAAGATTTAATGAGCATCTACGGGATGCTAAAAACAAGACCAAAAACACCCCTCTCGGAGACCATGTCAACCTCAACCACCCATCATGTAGTATATCGTCATCCTCATTCAAAATTAGCATAGAGAGAGTATGTAAAGATGTGGCTGATCTCAAAATAGCAGAATCTGTTGAAATAAGAAACCAAAAACCATGCCTAAACACACAAACCTCATCCTGGCCCCTTCTCCATCCCCCTCCCTACACTCCCACATAGGCGATGTTCTATGCTTGGCCTTCCGTCCTCTTTTTTGTCAGCATGTCTCTATTTTGGCTTATCCATTCTTTTTATTTGTCTCACCTGAAGAACTTGTACTTGTTAGGTGCGTCTTTCATCGCCATTTGTACTTATTTGATGTAGGGTAGACGCAGTTGACAGCGTCCCCCCCCACTCGTGCACCACCTCAGCGAGCTCTACACTGGTGTCATGTTTACTCTGCTGTGTGTATGTATTAGTTGTACGCACCTGAAACATGTGTAATTATAAGTGTATGAATGCATCTTATCATGTCAATCACTCTGCATAGGTTTTGCATTTTCGCGAGTTTGGCGTGCTGCACAAACAACATATGCCTGTGTTACTTTTAGGTATTGTGTCGCATTGACAATATTTATCCAATATTTATTCAGTGATATTGTATTCATTGTATTGTACGCTGTTAAAATTTATTATAGGTATGACCTGACTGTAATTTGTTAGCCAGAGATCTCACAAAAATGTTGCACGCTATTTTGAAAGGATTTGAATTCGCTCGTCGACAATTCTGAAAATGTACATTCTGAAGACGACGCAAGTCGAAATATATCATAATATTTTTGGACTTATTTTAATATCATTTCATTGTATCATGAGCATAAGGTCATTTTCTACCATCATAATATTCATAATTATGCTCAAACTAGCCATAGCTCACCTCCAACGAATCATACATATACTGGACCATTTTGAGCCAACCCTGAGAAATACATAACGTACAACGGTGGTAAAATCGTTGCTATAGGTATAACACAGTTTACCCGCCCCGGGTGTGAGGGAGGGGTGCGGGGCAACGAGTGCACTGACGTGGCACCCACGGAAGGCCGGTATGGGATTAAAGCTCAGCGACACCTTGGGCCTGTATGATGCCTCCGGTTATCGGTAGCATCCTCAGAATCACCGGCGTAGGGCCCTTAGAGCCGCCGGTAAGGGGCCCGTAGAGGCACCGGTGTGGGACTGTCATGCAGGTGCCGGTGCGGGCGCTCAGAGGCACCAGTGTGACTCTCTCAGAGGCGCCGGTGAGGGTCCTACAGGCGTTGCTGTGGGCCCTCATAGACGCTGGTGTGGAGCAGTTACCTACTGGTGTGGGGCCTGAGCTGCTGACGCGAACCCTCTACAAGCCGGCAGGGGGTTCTCAGTGACCGGCAAGAGGCCCCCGTCACCGGTGTGGGGCCCTCAGAAGTCACTAGTGGGTGGTCCCTAGATGCGCACTGCGCAGGTGTTGGGTAGGGATTCGAGTCCTCACTCTCAGAGCCGCCGATATAGGGTTTTAATAGGCACTGGTGTAGGCACTCAGAGTTGGAGGCGTGAAACCCTCAGAGACACCGGTGTGGGTACTCATAAGCGCCGATGAGGGCCCCCACAGTTGCCGCTATTGGGCCCTCAGAAAAATAATTGTGGGACCATGACTCAGAAGCCGGCGTGGGGCTTTAAGGAGATCTTAGTGTGGCAATTTAGGGCCCATGAGGTGCTCTAACGAGCCGAATGGGGCCCTCCCGAGTCGAAATATGGCCATCGTTAAGCCTCAGGTCAAATGGTGCCGCAGGGTCCCCCGGACCCGAGGGTCCCTGTGAACCCGATTGGGGGGAGGGGGAGTGCGTGTTCCCTTAGACCCCTAGCTACGCCACTGTTTCATATGCATCAAGTCAGGTATTTTAGGCTCGCCTCCCCCCCCCCAACTTGAAAATCGTTCCCGGGCCCCCAGGAATTTTCCTCCGACACCCCAGCCAAAATACAATTTTGAGACACCGAGGGGTACCCCAGTCCTAACAACGTATACTGACTAAATCCTTTTTTAACTATTATTGATAGCACCTGACCTGTATTGTTCATTTGCTGTTTGCAGGAGAAAGGTCATCCCATATCCTATAGCGACAAGTAGAAAAAAAAAATCAAAGAAACAGACTGCTTTGAATATAGTTATAGACGATTTAACAAGCCTCAGCAGCAGCAGCAAACCAAGGTTGAAAACATGTTGAACTTAGAGTTGACTAGATTTCATTTTTTTTAATACCTTCAGGCCTCGTAACGATTTTATCAGAATTTTATTAACTACTATCTTACTTTCCACCCGCATTGCCCCTCATGTTCCTATTGGTGGAACCAAATATCCCCACAAAAATGCCGATATCGCCCATGCCCAAGCGTTCACTATCTACCCTATCGGGTCCCCCTAGAACCTCCATTAACAGATATGTATAACCGGGCCCGGCATACATGGAACAACGTACCTTTTAAAACCCCGGCCACCTTGGCCTATACCTGACGATGTCCCGTAAGACCTGCTAGGCAGCACGGGCAGCACCACTGGAGCTAGATGAGCTGGGAGGGGTCGGA
The DNA here is from genome assembly GCF_019059575.1 of Amphibalanus amphitrite. Lineage (NCBI taxonomy): Eukaryota > Metazoa > Arthropoda > Thecostraca > Balanomorpha > Balanidae > Amphibalanus > Amphibalanus amphitrite. Next base: position 442,882 of record NW_024881866.1, read on the forward strand.
ACTCCCTCAGCTGACGCGGGAGCTGTGAAGAAATCCTCCAGCGGCCAGAGAAGACTCTGGCCCAGCGGGCCGGCCCCGCCGAGTGTGCCGATCCGTCGCCGTTCAGAGTCGGATGCCAACCACCCACCAAGCCATGGGAAAAAAAAAACGGATTGTGTCACATAACCATTTTTAGCCGAAAGCTCGTATCAAAGGAGGGTATCAAGAGGGGTTATACATACTGGAGCCATTTATCTGACAATGCGCGCGATGGCACATCGGCAGGATATGCATATTGCATACCAACATTACCATGATGATTGATGTCGCTTATGCATGCCTAGGCAATGCTCTATTTATTGACCACGACAAAAAGGCACCTTACTCTGGCCAAAAAAAAAAAAAACGATTCACAAACGCCACTACCATAAAAAAAACTGAAAACAGTTAACTCGCACCTCAATGTAGAGTGAGAGCAAAACAATCACGGGCTACCATAAAACTGCATCGTTATAGAAAATGGCATACCTAATGCAGTCTTTAAATATGAGGGTGAAAACTTCCTTTGGGTACTATCCTGAAACTTACTATATTATCGCCAGTGCATCCAAACTACCTAACATAATTTCCCATCTAATCTAAAATATCCTAGTCCCGACTCCCGAGACTTACCACACAAGTGGTTTCCACTATCACCTCTGCACCTCCGTACCTATATCACCCACTTAACCTTTCACTCCAACCAGTGTTCGCCACGGGCCGCAAAATCCCAGTTGCAGCCCAGCCCAGGCCCATGGTTTCACAGCCCGGCCCAGCCCGAGCCCATTCATGGTAAAAGCGTCAAAGCCCAGCCCGGCCCAGCCCGTCAAAAATGAATGGACTAAAAATTATTGACACCACACAGGTATCCAAAGATAGCAAATAAACAATCTTTTGCGAGCAGCATGCACAACGCACATTGCATGCGTGCTTTATTTAACTCGTTTTTTAGTCTTGCACAGTAATGAGCTATGTAGTTATAGTTTTTGTCTCTGTTGCGAACCCCTGACTCCACTTTACAGGTCTTGGCCCAGCCCATCCACAGCCCATCGATCCTTCATATTTGAGGGCCCAGCCCAGCCCGTAGCCCAGCCCAGCCCATGGCCCGTTGGGCTGGCCCGGCCCATGACGAACACTGACTCCAACCTAACCAGTAACCAGGTAACAATACCATTTTAGACCAATACCATTGCATTGGGTATCATTAGCATGAACTCCATTTACCCTCTCAAGTCTCACCTGGTAGTTGGTACCCTTATTATCAACAATCCCTAACCCACTAATGAAAAACCCGCTCGGACACGCTCGGACAGAGCCAAACATCACCAGCAGCTCATTCTCCACGGGGTACGCCCACCTGGCACACCTTACGCCAGTAACCGTTCACCTGTATGGGAACCACAGTTCAACCAACACCAGGCACCACCAAACGGCAATTCTACCAACTCTCTGCACAACCACCGGCCAACACCACGTGGCCACCAAACCCTACGCCGGCCAGGCCCACCTGGCCCACCTGGGCGTACCTCCACGGGGTACGCCCACCTGGCACACCTTACGCCTGTAACCGTTCACGTGTATGGGAACCACAGTTCAACCAACACCAGGCACCACAAAACGGCAATTCTGCCAACTCCAACCACCGGCCAACACCACGTGGCCACCAAAAACCCCACGCCGGCCAGGCCGTGCACTCTGAGCTGCTACACCGTACCGAGAAGCATGAGCTGATTTCACTCGCACTGAGTGTAGGATGGCAAAGTCCGGCGTTCCGTTCCAGGGAAGAAGAAGAAAAAAAAAAACAGTTTCAGCTATGTTACACATAGCAAGAACCTACACCCTATCTCCCCAAAATCTGAAAAACACCACCAAGCAAATTAGCAGTCCATGTTTCATTCTTTTATCCAACCTTCAAAGAACCTATAATACCAGGCATTTGCCGACCCATTGCTCATCGACCCCTTTCTTACCTCGATAGCATAACATAAGCACAAAATAACCAAACCTCATGCCGAAAATAAAAACAAACAACTAACAAGCAACAAACCAGTAAAAATAAACATAAAAAACCCGAAAGGAAAAACATCCTCGTCAATCAATATAACATTGATATAAAACCGAACTTATACTCCCCTTGATGTCTTCCAGTTTCCACTGAACACGACCGCAGTAAACGCAAAAACATTTCAGAGCGAGAACACTGCTGACTTGCGTCAGACCGGGCGGCCTAGAACAGAGTGACCGCGCATATACACCCAAACCCCGCGCCGCCACCGTCACGTGACACGAGTCGCTCCACCAATCAGAGGAGGCCGCCGCCTCAGCGGCCTTGCCGCCCGGGGCGCGGGCGGCCGCCCGCCTGCCGCCGAACGCTGCTCGCCGAGGCAAGACGCTCGTAGTGTCGCGGAAAAACCGGTTATATCTTGTTATATATAACCGGGCGTATTAATATGGTCATGTACCTATCAAAAAACGGCGCTACAAAACTGTAATCTTGGATTTTCAAAACTTTGGGATTTTGACTCCTAAAAATCAAAAAGTTATTTTTTTAGAAAAACGCAAAAATGAAAAAAAGTCCAAAAAGTTTTTCAAATTTCGAAAAAAACCGCAACATATGTGATAGTTCCTGCGCTCTTCTATCTACATACCAATTTTTAGATCCATACCTCTTTTGGCCAAGTTATAGCAAAAAACTGTTCAAAATTGATGAGGTCAAATTTTTAAACTCAATTTCTAGCAATTCTAGAGCACGTAGCGCAAAATAAAGACCACCATTAAACTCCCCGTGACGAGCTACATCGAACCGATACCCATTATGCAAAAATATCAACTTTGAAATTTGACCTAATTTGACCTGACCTTGACCTGACCTTTACCTGACCTTGACTTGACCTTCACCAAAACATAATCTAAACTGACCCCAAAGGCCCACATATTCGCATTTGATGTTTTGTCCATTTCATATAAAATAGACAATAAAACATGCATCACAGGATATTTTCATATTGTGACCCTCAGAGACCTGACCAGTGAACTTTGTGACCTGACCTGGTATCAGTGACCTCAAATAGCAAAATATGTGTTTAACGAACAATACCCCATCGATGATTTTTAATGGCCATTTTTTTACTCGATTTTACTCGATTTTAAAACGCATTTCTTGAAATGCCTGTAAACGGTCAACATTCAACATTTGACCTGACCTGTGGCCAGTGCGCCCGCCAGCCAGGGCTCCTGGCTGATGACGTCACTGTGCCCCCAGCGCCCGCCGGCCAGGGCTTCCGGCTGATGACGTCACTGTGCCCCCAGCGCCCGCCGGCCAGGGCTTCCGGCTGATGACGTCACTGTGCCCCCAGCGCCCGCCGGCCAGGGCTCCCGGCTGATGACGTCACTGTGCCCCCAGCGCCCGCCGGCCAGGGCTTCCGGCTGATGACGTCACTGTGCCCCGAGCGCCCGCCGGCCAGGGCTCCCGGCTGATGACGTCACTGTGCCCCCAGCGCCCGCCGGCCAGAGCTTCCGGCTGATGACGTCACTGTGCCCCCAGCGCCCGCCGGCCAGGGCTTCCGGCTGATGACGTCACTGTGCCCCCAGCGCCCGCCGGCCAGGGCTCCCGGCTGATGACGTCACTGTGCCCCCAGCGCCCGCCGGCCAGGGCCGTGTTCGGGCAGCGCATCCTACCTATTGTAAAATTTTGCACCACGCATGCGCAGTTGGGGTCCCTCGGGTGCCAAGCTCCGCCCTTCGGCGTATGACGCCACACGTGTGACGTAGGCTCGCGCAAAATCTTTCAGTTTTGCGCAAGAAGAAAATAGTAGCTGCAGGAGGCGAAAGTGGCGCGGATTAACCCTCGCCGGCACAGGCTATTTTGAGTCCTTCGACGGCACAAGGGGGGGGGGGGTTGGTACGACCCCCCCTCGCGTTTGGCCCCTGATCGAGCTAGAGCTTCGCGGAAAAACGAGCGTGTTGCCCGTCACGAGAGGAAGCCGATGATACCCAATTTTAAGGTCCTAGGTCATCGGGTGACCTTCCAGGTCAGGTCAATGACCCGAAAACCGGGAAAATCGGGACCTGTTAGAAAGTCGTAAAGTGTGGCTGCTATGTGGTTTTCCGGGGTGCTTGCTGATCACGAATATCGTGTTAGTTTTGATCAGAGATGATGTCTTTAAGCATTTAGACCAGGTCGGGTCAGGTCAAGTCAGGTTAACCGGTAGGGGTTGTGGCGGGTATTCGTAATACGTGTCAACCGCCTCGGACAGCTTCGTAACATGTTACGAAGGCACCAAAACTACTTCGTAAATGTTCAAATGGTTGCTAAATTCGAATTCAGCTCCAAAAACTAGCCTAGAAACATGTAAAACTCGAAAAAGTGAACCGAGGTCACCCGAGGTCACCAAAGGTCAATGACCTGACCTGACCTTCAGGTGACCTTGACACCCACCCTAATGCATGGGAGCAACATCAAATCACATGTTTGAACGTTTGAAACCACGCAAAGCTTGCAAACGCGCGGCTAATGCGAGCCGACATGCACCGAACCGCGATTTCGGCCAAACATGGTCACAGAAAAGAGGTCACAGGTCAAAGGTCATTGGGGTCAGGGTCATGAAATTTTCAGGGTAGGTGTAAAATTGATCAATGCGAGGGTACTGAAAGTCTTGTCGCGATCGGCCGCTTTTTACGCGAGTTATTCGCGAAAAACCTTAGGGGGGGTTGCATCAACCCCCCCCCCCCTGTGCCGGCGAGGGTTAAAGTTTACCGTCCAATATTTCTTATTGTAAGTGGTTAGTATTGTGTTTTTTGGTATCATTATCTTTCTTTTCAGTGGCACATTGCTATGAACCAAATTTGAACGCATTTTACAGTTAACTCAGTTATTGAACGAAACCCTGGTCACCAGTCCATCCGCGCCACGGTTCGCCGCGCGTCGCGTGGCCCTCGGCTTTGCGGGCCGGCTGAGAGGGGGCGGAGCATGGGCGGAGCCAAGCGGCCGACGTCATCGCATGTGTGACTTCACACTCTGCAAAATATTTTGCGCGGACCCGAACACGGCCGGCCTGGGCTCCCGGCTGATGACGTCACTGTGCCCCCAGCGCTCGCCGGCCAGGGCGGTGTTTCACGGCAGAGCGCTGCGCGCGTCGGCCGTCGGTGCGTTGGGTTTCCATGGCAATATCAACAAACTCCACTCTGACGCTACGCTATGACGTCATCGTAAAACGCTAGTACCCCAGCGCCAGCGCCATCAGCACGCTAGCAGCATTCGCACTCAAACCTCTGTTCTCTCTGTACTTGGTTCCTTAGGACCTCTGTTCCAAACGCGATTCATTATAAGCTAACGGATTGCACGCAACGTCATTCGAGTGACGTCAGGGGTACGCCTCAGCTCCCAGCGCGCTGCAGCGCGCGCAGCGTCGGGCGGTGAAACAGGGCCCTGGGCTCCCGGCTGATGACGTCACTGTGCCCCCAGCGCCCGCCGGCCAGGGCTCCCGGCTGATGACGTCACTGTGCCCCCAGTGCCCGCCGGCCAGGGCTCCCGGCTGATGACGTCACTGTGCCCCCAGCGCCCGCCGGCCAGGGCTCCCGGCTGATGACGTCACTGTGCCCCCAGCGCCCGCCGGCCAGGGCTCCCGGCTGATGACGTCACTGTGCCCCCAGCGCCCGCCGGCCAGGGCTCCCGGCTGATGACGTCACTGTGCCCCCAGCGCCCGCCGGCCAGGGCTCCCGGCTGGTGGCCGGAGTGCTGGGCTCGCTGCGTGACGACGTCAACCGGACGTCAGCGGGCGGCCGGAGCGCCGTCCAGACGCAGGGTCTGCAGGAGTCGGCCGTGGGGGAGGGTGGCTCGGCCGCCGCCGTGGGTCGCACCGCCGCCGCCAGGTCAGTGAGGGGGGTCACCCCGCCGCCGCCAGGTCAGTGAGGGGGGGGTCACCCCGCCGCCGCCAGGTCAGTGAGGGGGGGGGTCACACCGCCGCCGCCAGAGGTCAGTGAGGGGGGGGGGGTCACACCGCCGCCGCCAGGTCAGTGAGGGGGGGGGGGTCACACCGCCGCCGCCAGGTCAGTGAGGGGGGGGGGGGGGTCACACCGCCGCGGCCAGGTCAGTGAGGGGGGTCACACCGCCGCCGCCAGGTCAGTGAGGGGGGGTCACACCGCCGCCGCCAGGTCAGTGAGGGGGGGTCACACCGCCGCCGCCAGGTCAGTGAGGGGGGGGGGGTCACACCGCCGCCGCCAGGTCAGTGAGGGGGGGGGTCACACCGCCGCCGCCAGGTCAGTGAGGGGGGGGGGGGGGTCACACCGCCGCCGCCAGGTCAGTGAGGGGGGGGGGGTCACACCGCCGCCGCCAGGTCAGTGAGGGGGGTCACCCCGCCGGGGCTAGGTCAGTGAGGGGGGGGGTGGCTGGGAGGGAGGTGGCCGCCCCGGGTCAGACGATCGCGGCCAGGTCAGAGCGGGGGCGGGACAGAGCGGGGACGGGCAGCGGGGACGGCTGGGGGACACAGCTGAATCCCAGGGAAACAACTGGCTGCTAGAATATGAACACGATCACCGGCGCCTCGCTGGGAAGGGGTGTCGCGATGGTGGAAGCGGGCTGAGCACCCAGTTGCGGGCTCTAGCAATTTTCTAAAAAAGCGAGGGCGCCACTTTATTACACATCTTTTCCTGCACAAGAGTGATTATTTCAGACCCAGGTCTTTCAAGGTCAGGCTAAAAATTGGATGCACCCAGAGACTAGAGCTACACAGCCTACTGCCTACACAGACTGACCAATCGCTTTGAAACTCTCAGTAATTGATAAGTCCAGTAGTACCTATGCAAACAAAGTTCATCTCAGATTTTCTATATCGGTGACCTAGGGTCACATCAATTTTTCGACCTCCTCACTGTAAGTCAATAGGAGAAAAGTAAACTGTGCTCGTCAGTTGTCAACTACTATGTATTTCAGACCCCATGAGACCCTGTTTTTTGGCGATAATTTATTTAATATTTGTCCAATTTGCTTCAAATTTTCACAATGCACATTTCAGCTCAAGCGCCAATTTTCGCTAATATGGTCTTTTAACAAAATATCAATTGTTAGGGTACTTGTCGTTGCCTCGTAATGTTAAAATCAGCTCCGTAAATCCGTCAGTGGAGTAGAGGCTATCCGTGCGAAGGCGTGACGTCACAAGCACGTAACCATTAAACTCCGCCCTCCCGGCGGACGGAGCGGTGACCTTGGCCGGTCAGTCGGATGCGTGGAGCCGACGCACTATGGTTGGAAACGGCCTCACGGATGGCCGTGGGCAATTTCGGAATATATGTATATTTGGGGTGTCATTCTGTTGGAAATTGATGAAATGTTTTGAATTGGGCAGAAAAAATTATTTAGTTGCGCATTTAGTCTCCATTATTGTACGTGGAATCGGGAGTTTCTGATAGTGGCTTTTTTGGTGCGCCGTCAAAGGTTTAAACAACCGCGCTGGTGATAGCATGTGGAGTACCTCCATGACGTTGTAAAACTGGATTATTATATATCAAAATAATCCTTGTTATGTTGGCTATCGAGTGGAGTGACTCTTTTTCCCATGCGTGTTCAAAATCAGGAACGGCATTGCATTCTGTTTGCAGTGTCACCACAGCAATATTTGCAAAATTACGGTTATGTTTCATTGGACATACAAAAAGTTCTCCATCGACCTCCATTGAGCTTTTTGGCAGAATAAATCTCTGTTCAATTCTGTGTAAGGGGAACGTAAAAGCAGACTGCGCACTTGTGCGCAAAATCGTCCGTGAAGCTTCATCTCCCGAGGCGTACCTACCCGTCGCTTCGTTAGCACCAGGTCGGCTCGTCAGTCTTGCAATCGTTTATCCTTATAAATGATGGTAAGAAGCAGGGTTGCGGAGTCGTGGTGGCGCCAAATACGACTCCGACTACGACTCCGACTCCTGACTCGTTGCCATGACTCCGGCCGACTCTGTCTCCGACTCCGGACCCCTGCCAGTGTTTCGGAGTCGTGAGGGAGCTGTTCCGATTCGGACCGACTCAGACTTCCACTGCGGGCTCCTGACCGACACCGACTCCGACTCCGACTCCTGGCTCGTTGCCACGACTCTGGGCGACTCCGACTCCGACTCCGACTCTGACTCCGACTCTGACTTCGACTCCGCACCCCTCGTAAGAAGTAACTGCTCGCCCCTGCACCTGGAGTATGGATATCGTGCAAACGTATATGGATATCCTGGAGTATGGATATGAATATCCACCGACAGAGCAGACATACAGACATGCTGTAAACGCCATTACACTGCCAATACCATGGCAAATCAAATGGCTATCTATGGTTTTTGATCATCGTTCTACATTTTCCAAAATCTTGAGCTGAATGTTGGCAATTTCTCGTGACTATACTTCACGACCATGATGCATGCATTTCTGAAATTGATCTTTTTTCAACCAGCCACGTACTCGTATGATAAAATGAATGTCACCATCGTGTTCTACGCCCAAAAGTACCCATAAAACATGTGTCATGCATGGGCTGCGAATAGGTACCAGTTTTAATTTTCGGGGTTATATGCTTACCTGATTGACCTGACTTTGAAACTGGCCAGTGGCCTATGTTTGACTGACCCCTACATTGATCTGACACTCTTTTAGCACTTATATGAAGGGTTGTGACAGTTGTGACAGTTGTGACAGATTGTTTAGGACCAACTGATGACTGAATTTATTTAGGACCAACTGATGACGATATAATCGAAACGCGAAACGCGAGGCACCGATTGCGAGGTTCTAAAGTCCATGCTACTGAAAGCCCGATTTCAAGTGTTTGACCTGACCTTGACCCGACCTGTGACCTCGAAATTCAACTTTAAAGTACTCATGTGAATCGTCTCGTCGCGTTCTTCTTTCGTTTGCCGCGCCTCGTGCGTTTCGCTGCGCCTATTTGTTCGCGAGTTATCGGCTGGGGGCGTTGAACGCCCCCCCCCCCCGGCAAACGGCGGATGGGGAAATACCCCAGCAACTGCCGGATTAATCTGACGCATGTTTTGTCATTTGATCGTTATTTTATTTCTTGCTTTTTTGCCCAATCTAAAAAAAATCATAAATACTCTTTCTCCAAATTTTTTACCCTTTATGACCAATAGTAAGACACTGTGCGTCACTACGTTGATATTTCTCGCCCTAAAGCATAACAACAATATCCATTCAGTAATAGCAGTATTCAAAACATGTTCAAAATGCCTCGCGATATCGATAACATAACGAAAGACATAGGCGACTTATAACATACTTGCAATGATGACGTCACACACGCGTGACGTGACGTGACCTCGTCATTTCTGAGTTACTGTATGATGCACGAAAGACACTGGTATACCTATGCAAAGTTTCATCGCAGTCGGTCTACGCATTAACAAGTTATGGGCAAAACATTTTTTCGCGTTGACCCCCGGCCATCCGTGAGGCCGTTTCCAACCATAGTGTGACGGGGCAGTAGCCGCCGCACCCAAGGCCGTATGCCGGACCGGGGCGGCTCGCATTGGACGTGGCTGCCTTGCGGTTGCCGTTGCAGTAATAACGATACAGTAGAAACTAGCGCTCGTAATTGGCGCACCAGCCTTCTTTATTGAATTTATTGCAAATTAACCTACACCATGTCAATCAATAAAGATATACCTACTTTAATACTAAGTTCAGGGCTAGTGACTGGATTTTTACTTGATTGAACGTCATTAAAAAAAATCGTGGATGTCAAGTGACTGTGAACTGATGCAAGACAAGACGTCGGTCAGCCTACGTCAAATTCGCAAGACATGGTTAACAGTTACAGTTACAACTTACAACGTAGCATTTAAGAAATGTGGTTGCAATATGAAATATAGTATGCTTATGCGTATGCTTGAGATGGATTCATGTGATTGCAGTGCAACATGAACACCTTCAGAACTAACCCATTTTATAATTGGCTAGATTGAGATCAACGGGCTGACTTGACCCCAGGCTTTCGTGTTGAACTGTAAATAATTAAAACACCTATAAGTAACCTACTGCCTCACTATTGGAGAGGTTGAAAAGTTACTTCAGTTTCACAAAAAGATGCGATTTCTTTGCTAGCCTATGCGCCTGTTTCCCTTATTTTGATGTCACATTTCTACCATGCGCAGTAAATCGCACATCACATTTCTGCTCCCTTCTCAACGCTTCCCGAATTACGAACACAGCTCGTGGAGCAATGTCTTAGGCAATCGGAAGTGCTCGCGACTCATCATCCTACTCTGTTGTTTTCTGCATAGATGTAACAGCGTCTTCAGAAACAGCGATTGACGCAGCCAACCAATCGATATTTTCGAGTGGTGCAGAGGCTTCGCACGCTGTCATAGGTGACAGAATAGTGGCACGACCTGACCATGAGATAGGCGCCAAAATACGCATTCATTCTGATTTTCAGATAGTGCATGAGTCATGACTCAGCTCTCTATTTAAAGTTGGTTTTGGGGAGGTATCCTCATTAGTCATTACTTGAGTATTCTTCATATTCTGAGCTGGATCGGTGTTGATATACCTACTAAGAAGGGAGAAGCGGTTATCAACTCCCCCAAATGAAGAGCAAGCTTTCGCTCAGACACTTCCTGTCGAGACTCGATTCCATGTATGTTTCCAGTGCGCGGCCCCCGTGCGACCTCTCCGCGGTGCTGCCGCCGACTGAACCGGCATAGACCCAGCGCGGTCACGGCCAGTGGGCGGAGTTTAGTTGGGCCCGGCGCAACGTGATTGGCCAGCGCTACCATCCAATCCGCTGCGGTAGCGAACGAGCCTCTATCCGGGTGCAAAATTTAGTTAGCATTACAAGCCTATGACAAGTGCTCTAAATATTGACATTTTGTTAAGAGACTATATTGATGAAAATCGGCGCTTGAGCTGAAATGCCTGATGTCAAAATTTCAAGCCGATTAGACAAAAACTGAAGAATTTATCGCCGAAAAACAGGGTCTCATGGGGTCTGAAATGCATAGTAGTTCCGTTGTCCAATGTCCACTGGTATAATGATCTACTGCAGGGGCGGCGTTGACTTTTTGAAAGTAGACAGGCACTTCGTAGAGAAGAAATACCAAACCCTAGATCCTAATAAACTACTATGCGACAGATTTGGTATCACGAGTTTACGACCAATTTCTAGAAGTGGTCACGAATTGTTCTCACCATTTCATGATTCAATTCATGTGGAAAAAAAAATTAAGCAAAACTCACATACTAGTAAAAAGGTTATGTGGACAAGAATTTAAATCCTGTCGGGAACGGATGTGCGCCAATAATAAAAATAACTTGACGGTACGGTACGGCTTTCACAGCACGGGACAGCATCACCACTTTCTAGCAACTGCTTGCAGCGTCATCTACAAAAAATAGCATAACTAATATCTTATTTGTCTGCCGCCAAAGGCCCGAAGATCGCTAAGTAGTCAGCAGGAGTGTAATTTGTCTAAAGTAATTACGAGCGAGCGAGCGCAGCGAGCGAAGTGAGTCTTTTCCATATAACGGAAAAATCTCAGTATGAGCGGCCCGGCCCGGCCCGGCCCGGCCCGGCCTGTAACGCTTTTGAGAGGCTTATATCTCAGCAACCGCTGGACCGATTGGCCTGCGGTCTTTTTTGTTGGGTAGCCCCATCCCTTCTACCCCGTAATTGACTACTTTTGATACATCTCAGTGACCGTCGTGGCACGTGCCACGTGAAAAGTCAAGGGTGTTCAAGCTGTTTTGCAAAAGTAGTGATTTTGAGAGGCTCATATCTCAGCAGCCGCTTGGGCGATTGACTTGCAGTAATTTTTGTAGGGTAGCAGCATCCCTTCTACCCAAAATAGGATATTCTCGATGCATGTGGGACACCCCCAGTGCACGTGCAAAATACAACAATAAGAGGTGCCAAATTTGTTCCCATTTCAGTAACTCGGTAATTACTGGGGCGATTTCGCTGAAACTTGGCATACAGGTAGGCACCCACCAGGCAATGCATTCCCATGTGTTGCGGTTAGGGTGCTACTACACGTGCGCACGTGCAGGGGGCGTTTCCAGATCTCGAGAACGGCTGGGCCGATTGCGCTCAAATTTGGTACACGGTTGGGGACCAGTTAGTAGGGTGCCGTGCAAAAGTCATTTTGGACCCCGTTTGCACGTGCGCACGTGCAGAATGCCGCTTCCAGATCTCAGGAACGGCTGGGCCGATTGCGTTCAAATTTGGCACACCGCTAGCGACCGGCTAGAAGGGTGCTTTGCGCAAGCCCGTTGGAAGCACCCTCTCGCCCTTCCGCACGTGCAGGGCTCACTATCTCGCTCGCTCGTTCTTCGCCCAAAAGGCGTTTTACTGGTTTATAAGAGGCAATAGAATAGCACAACAATCACCACACTGTAAACAATGTAAGACTAAAGATAAATATTAGTCTAGTAAAATGTGTTTCATTATATGAAAAATGAGCACACTAGCCGTTTTCACGACGGAATAGCGGGTACCTAATAGATGCCTGTTTGGTCCTTTGATACCGCGGGAATTTTAGTAGCTTCCTTTGATGCCTCAAGAATTTTAGTAGTTCTTTGTAGTAGGTTTTCTACCTTTTAAAAAAGTGGCCCGTTACTTTGCTGTTTTTCTACTAAATATTACATTAATTTATTTTATCTAAGGGTCTTCCACTCACGTAAACCTAAAGGGTAGGCGCGTTTATGAAATTATCATATCTTAGTACAATGCTAGTACAATGATAAGGAAATATACTGAGCTGCCAGCTGCGGGTGACCGAGCTCTCCCAATTCCACGCTGGCTTGGCTTTGGAGCCTCAGTAGACGGCGGAGGTCATCATCATCATCATTTATTTCAATTGGAACTCCATATATGTACATGGCTTTTCAGTCCAAGAGTCAAATACAGTAAAGTTCATACAGCTATCATCATCACGCTATCAATAATCAATAAAAGTGACACCAGACTACCTAACGGTGAGGTGCTTCCTACAGCGTTTGCGACACAGCGCCGATGATTGCGATTCTCGAACGTCAGCGGGGAGCGAGTTCCATAGGCAGGTAGCGCGATATTGAAAAAAAAACGTACGGGCGTGTTCAGAACGTACTCTCGGTACCTCGAGCGCCAAATTTTCTGTAGCACGTGTCCGCCTGCTAGACACATCGCCACGTCGCAGGAACCGCTCTCGGAAAGACATTTCGGTACATGAAAATTGTGACACAGATAATGAACGAACACCGCAGTCGCTCTCGGCCACCAGCTGGTCCACTGTGGGCCATTCTAACTCAGTCAGCAATGCAGTCGCTCTCGGCCACCAGCTGGTTCACTGTGGGCCATTCTAACTCAGTCAGCAATGCAGTCGCTCTCGGCCACCGGCTGGTCCACTGTGGGCCATTCTAACTCAGTCAGCAATGCAGTCGCTCTCGGCCACCGGCTGGTCCACTGTGCGCCATTCTAACACAGTCAGCAATGCAGTCGCTCTCGGCCACCAGCTGGTTCACTGTGGGCCATTCTAACTCAGTCAGCAATGCAGTCGCTCTCGGCCACCAGCTGGTCCACTGTGGGCCATTCTAACTCAGTCAGCAATGGAGTCGCTCTCGGCCACCAGCTGGTCCACTGTGGGCCATTCTAACTCAGTCAGCAATGGAGTCGCTCTCGGCCACCAGCTGGTCCACTGTGGGCCATTCTAACTCAGTCAGCAATAGAGTCACGTGAGAAGAGCGCCGCACTCGCATGACCACCTGTGCACAGTGGTTAATGATTTTCCTGAACACGATGTGGCTGCGCTGCGCCACAGCCCGACCACACGGACAAACAATAGCGGATGTGAGGGAAAATCAACATTTAAACGATCAGCTTTTTAACATCTCTTGGCAGACATCGGGCAGTTTTGGACAGCATCGGCGAATCACTGCTGTCACATGGGACTCGAACGTCAGTCCGGAATCGACAATCATGCCCAGTATTTTGATGGCGGCGGAGGGCTGGATCACCGTGTCACCGAAACGCACATCAAATTCTGTGTCCAGTCGACGTCTTCGAGATTTAACAACGAGCAGCTCAGTCTTTTTGGGGTTAACTTTCAGGCAATTCTGCGTAAACCAATGACTCGCGATATCTAACGTGCGCTCGGTGTCGGCTTTTAGCTCTAAAATGCGGTAAGGTGATGCTAGATGTAAAAATTGCACGTCGTCGTCTGCACACATCACAATTTTAGTGTCAACGCATGATGAAAGATCGTTAGTAAAAATAAAAAACAACATCGGTCCCAACAGTGATCCCTAAATCACGCCATGAGTGATCGACTTCACCTCGCTACCCCCGCGCACCATCTGACGACTGACACCTGTCAGTCAACCAGTCCCCGATCCAGTAAGCGTCGGTCCCATACCAGCCCAATTTTTCCGAGAGCCGCTGAACGCTGTCAAAGGCCTTGCTTGTGTCTGCGGTTGTCAACGATCCGATGAGGCCGTCATCCAAGCCACGCATGAGAAACCCAACAATATCCAGCATCGCCGACTCATGCTGCGCTTCTGTGAGAATGTTGTTATCGAGCAAGTATGTCAGTAGTTGGCCACACACAACGCTCTCCGCGATCTTATCAACAGTCGGCAGCAGCGAAAGTGGACGATAATTTGACGGGTCATCTGACTGGGCCAGATTTGTGCAATGGAATGACACGGGCCACTTTCCACTCGTCTGGTACCTTTCCAGACACAAGAGAAGAGTTGATAACATTCAACAGATGTGGACCTATAACTGGGAAGGTCATGCGCAGCATTCCTATCGAGATCCCGTCACCGCCAGACGCCTTAGACGCAGACATGCCTTTCATGGCAGCTGAAAGCTCGGGAAATGTCACTGGGCGTACACGGAAGGCGTCACTCACAGCGCGGGCTGGCCGCGGCGACAGTGGCGCTGCGCCACCTCCAGCTCGCGGCAGCCACGCGCGGCCCGACGGACGCCAAGTGTTCATTCAACTGGTCAGCCCGGCGCGCACCGTCCCGAGTTGATGAAGATGAAGCCGATGACGTCCCAGATGAAATGCGGAATCGTCGAATGTCGGTCCATGTGGTACGTCGTGACCGGCGGTACGACATCAGAAAGAAGTCAGACTTGGCGCTGAGCTGGGCGCTCTTCACGCGTTTCCTACAGAGTCGATACCGCTGACTCGCTTGCTCGTCACCCAGTCGCTCTCGTCTCTCCTTATCAGCTAGGTCCCGCTCTCTCATCAGAGCCCGCAGGTCATTGTTTTCGGTCAGCCAGGGCGCAGGCGCGTGTCTCGGTCTGACGGTCTTCTCCGGCATATGCCGATGTATCACTGGTGACCACACAGCAACCCACGCCCTCGACTTGTCGGCAGGATCATCAGAGCCGAAGACGGCCGACCAGTCAGAGACCAGCAGGTCCAGACAGAGGGCATCCGGCACTAGGTCCCGTGTCGACCTGATCGTGACCTCGGCGGGACGGCGGCGCTCCCGCTGCAGCGTGGTCTCGGCGATCACCAGGTCGTGGTCTGACCAGCTGCACGGCTCCACAGTGGCAGCGGTGACGTCAGCCCATGTCCGTACCAGAGCACGGTCTAGCAGAGACCCGGATGCAGGTCGAGTCGGATATGTCACCAACTGTTTCATGTTCAGATCACCGATCATTTGTAGATATCGATGTACGTCCGTCTTCGTCGGTTGTAGAGCGTCAAAATTGGTGTCGCCGAGCGCAAATATCGGCTTCCCAGTGGTGATCACGTGCGCCAGCTGGGCCTGCAGATCGTCTAGGGCAGCCGTAACAGGAGCACTCGGAGGACGGTAGATGACTCCGACGACTGCCGTGGTGGAGCTACGGTCAATATCACTGCTAAGGCGGCGGCGGATTTGATGCGCCCAAGCACCACCATGGCTGACCAAAGATTGCTATGGCTGACTGAGCTCCCACGCTGGCTTGACTTTGGAACCGCAGCAGACGGCGGAAGTCAATGCCACTGATAAGGCTGCGGCGGATTCGTTGCGCCCGGACACCACCAGGGCGCGCGCGCCGCGCAGCGACGGGCCGGTGAAACAGAAGCCGGGTATCTACTATGGACGTCAAACCCCTTGAGACCCCACTTTTTTGCGATAATTTTTAAATGCGTCAACTCTCGTTGACAATATTCTGGCAATGTGTGTTTCAGAACCTGCCGAAACTTTTATTACTAAGGTATTTTGACGGCAAACGATTTTGAAAGGTACTTCTCATTCACTCGTAATGCTAAGGTCAATTCAGGCCCGGGCAGAGGCTTGCGCTCGGCCACACTCTAGCCCCGCCACCAGTGCCATCTGCACTTAATGTCATCTACCAGCGCCCGCTACCGCTACCAGCTACCGCCCACCATCAAGCCTGAATGGAGCGAGAGACGCGAGTGACCGGTCGGCGGGCAAGGAGCGCCGGAGGGGTAGGGCGGAGCTTAGCGCTGACGTCATTACGTGGCTCCGCCCCATGAGCGCGTAGCCTCTACCCTAACAGCAGATTCGTTCCGTGAAATTTAACATTACGAGTGAATGAGAAGCACCTTTCATAATCGTTTGGCGTCAAAATACCTTAGTAATAAAAGTTTCGGCAGGTTCTGAAACACACATTGCCAGAATATTGTCAACGAGAGTTGACGCATTTAAAAATTATCGCAAAAAAGTGGGGTCTCAAGGGGTTTGACGTCCATAGTAGTTGCCAGGCTTATTTGATCAGTCATAGTCGAAAGGTGGGCTACTAGAACCGAAAATTGATTTGTTTGTATATAAATAAGCGATTTGTTGGCCAAAATCGCCTGGATTACAACTTAAAAAAAAATTAAGGCAAAAGACTTAAGTTGTAAGGATTCTAAGGCCCTCAAGGGTTGGTACTTTCCAGGTATCAAATAGGTTCCACCGCGAAAGTTCCGTCGTGAAAAGGGACACTAGGAAGTATACCTACTTTCGGAGTTAAGAGGTCGATGTGCCAAACTTATAGCTGTTTTCTACCACAAGGCTCAAAAGCCTCAGCAATCAGCATGGGCACTACTGTTAACGCCAGACCCCTTGAGACCCTAATTTTTCGCGATTATTTTTAAATGCGTGGAAGAATTTCAACCAAGCTCAGGACATGGCCGTTTCAAGACCTGCCGAAACTTTTACAATTTAGATATTTTATCGCCATTTTAACCCTCGCCGGACCTATTGGTTTTCTACATACGCGCCGGCCGAGGGGGGGGGGGGCGGGTACGACCCCCCTCGCCGTTTCGCCCCTGGTGGAGCTAGCGCGTCGCGGAAAAAACGAGCGTGTGCGCCGTTACAAGACGCAGAGATTGGTACCCGATTTTAAGGTCCTAGGTCAACCGGTGACCTCTGAGGTCAGGTCAAGTGCCCCAGGGTACGGTTCAGTTTTTGGTGAATAACTCCGCAAAAAACGGCCGCAGAGCCGCAATTTTGGCAGCATCGTGTTCGCCTTGATCAGGCGCGTCGAATGATATACTTTTTGTCCGGGTCAGGTCAACATGGGGTGTTGACCTCAGGTCAAGGTCAGGTCAGCACCCCCAGGTCACGAAGTTGGTCGAAAGAGGTCATGTCGCATATCATTCGATTCGGCAGGTCTTCCTGAGTCCAGTGGTGGCTTTCCCGACTCGCTAGCTCAATTTGATCGGGAGTTATTGACGAAAAACTAATATGACCTTGATGACGTCATAAATGACGTCACGGAAGGTCAACATTGCAAAAGTGACGCATCTAACCTTGCAAGGAGTGCATCAAACCACGATTCTGTGTGCTTGAGATAGTTGGAGATCGTTCCCGGCGCCAGAATAGCAGTTTGAATTTTTCCCCATTGACTTATAATGGTGAGGTCACGAAAATGACCTGACCTCATATGACCTCTAGGAAAAATCCGAGATATACAAGTTGTGAGACTCATAATGGATACTAGATCCTGCAAGTTTCATTTCCCTGTGACATCTCCTCTGGCAGTGAGGGCGTTGCGAAGTTGCGACATCTGAAGACCGTGCAGAGGTTCACTTATGACGTCATAGGTCAGTGACCTGACCAGACCCAAAAATGCGGTTGGTGTCAAAAGATGCGGCTTGGATCAAAGATCAGGTATGCCAAGTTTCAGCTCTCTATCGCCAGCGTGTTCGGAGCTATCGCGAAAAAAAACCTATGGGGGGGGGGCGGCACCCGCCCCCCCCCTCGGCCGGCGAGGATTAATATTTCACGCACTTGTCATTGACTCGTAATGTTAAATTTCGAGCAAGATTTTCACCCGGTGTGTAGAGGCTATCACCAGTCAGTCTGTGATACGTTATGACGTCACAGCTAAGCCCTGGAGGGATTCTGCCGTCTGGAGGGATCCGCCTTCTCGGGGTGGACGGTGTGGGCGGCGTCAGCTGCCCGGTCCGGCCGTGGAGAGCGGCCGGATTCACCAAACGGATCCCACATGCCCCCTCGGGTGGGACGCCGGATGGCCGACGTGCCACCCTCGGCGCCCCGCAGCCGCGACACCACCGAACACACCGGACCACCTGCTGCGGGCTGGGGAGCCGCGTCGCCGCGGCCCCCGGTCCGCTGAGTAACCATGGGTGTAACTTTGTATACTTTCGAGGTCCCATGTGGGACCCCAATGCGAACATTTGGGACCCCAATTGTCATTTTGGGACCCCAATAGTGGAGGCCCCCGAGACGCATCAGCTACTTTGCAAACGGAGGTCCGATATTCATATAAAAGGTTCTCTGTTTAAATAGGAGGCCCCTTGGACAAATCGGAGGCCCTGTTGGACAAATAGGAGGCCCCCTGAACAAGTAGGAGGCCCCCTGAACAAGTAGGAGGCCCCCTGAACAAGTAGGAGGCCCCCTGAACAAGTAGGAGGCCCCCTGAACAAGTAGGAGGCCCCCTGAACAAGTAGGAGGCCCCCGGAAAACAAAAAGTCCCCTGGAGAAATAGGAGGCTCTCTGGACAAGTAGGAGGCCTCCTGGACAAATAGGAGGCCCTAGACAAATAAGAGGCCCCTAGACAAATAGTAAGCCCCATGGACAAGTAGGAGGCCCTCTGTACAAATAGGAGGCCCCCCTGCAAAAATAGGAGGCCCCCTGGACAAATAGGAGGTCCTAGACCTAGACAAACAGGAGGCCCCTTTCACAAAAGGAGGCCCCTGGACAAATAGGAGGCCCCATGGACAAGTAGGAGGCCCTCTGTACAAATAGGAGGCCCCTGCAAAAATAGGAGGCCCCCTGGACAAATAGAAGGTCCTAGACCTAGACAAAAAGGAGGCCCCTTTCACAAAAGGAGGCCCCCTGGACAAATAGGAGGCCCCTTTCACAAAAGGAGGCCCCTGGACAATTAAGAGGCCCCCTGAACAAGGAGGCCCCCTGGATAAAGAGGAGGCCCCCTAAAAATAGGAGCCCTCTGGATAAATAGGAGGCCGCTTGGAAAA
Source organism: Amphibalanus amphitrite (assembly GCF_019059575.1). NCBI lineage: Eukaryota > Metazoa > Arthropoda > Thecostraca > Balanomorpha > Balanidae > Amphibalanus > Amphibalanus amphitrite. The sequence goes on from NW_024881866.1 coordinate 462,310, forward strand.
TAAGAGGCTACTTTAACCAATAGAAGGCCCCTTGGACAAATAGGAGGCCCCCTGAACATGTAGGAGGCACGCTGGACAAATAGGAGGCCTCTTGGGCAAAGAGGCCCCCTAGAAAAATAACAGGTCCCTTGGACAAATAGGAGGCCCCCTGGACAAATAGGGGACCTCTTGAACAAATAGGAGGCTCCATGGACAAGTAGGAGCTAGATGCTCTCTGTACGAATAGGAGGCCCCCTGGACAAATAGAAGGCTCCCTTAACAAAAAGGAGTCCCTTCAAAAAAAAAGGAGGCCCCGGGACAAGTAGGAGACCCTTGGACAAATAGGAGGCCCCTGCACAAATATGAGACTCCTAGTCGAATAAAAGACCCCTGGATAAATAGGAGGCCCCTGGACAAATAGGAGGCCCCTGAACACGTAGGAGGCCCCCTAGATAAAGAGGAGGCCCCCTGGAAAATAGAAGCCCCCTGGATAAATAGGGGACCTTCTGGAGAAACAGGAGGCCTCCTGGACAAATAGGAGGTCCCATAGACGAATAGGAGGCCGCTTGGACAAATAGGAGGCGCCGTTAACCAATAGGAGGCCCCCTAGACAAACAGGAGGCCCTCTGTAACAGTAGGAGGCTCTCTGTACGTACAAGACCGGCGCTCGACCTGTAGAAGCTTAGCCGTATGTACGCTAGGAGGCTCTCTGTGCAAGTAGTCGAAGTAGGAGGCTCTCTGTACTGTACCTACAATTACAAATAAGAGGCCCCCTGGGTAACTTAGATGCAACACAAATCGGAGGTCACCTATAAAAAAAGCGGGACTCTGTTTGAATACCTGATTTAATAAATTATTTTCCTGATATTCAAATTACTTAGGTAATCCTCGTCCGCACATGGGGGGGGGGGGGGCAGTGGTTGCCACACCTCCCACCCCGACCTAGGTAGTTTTTTCTGCTCTGCACTAAACATTTTGATTGCTTGAAGTCGGATATTTCGTATAGCTGCTGCTCTATCCTTTTTTTAGCGTCCACTGAAAATTTCAAGTTTCTGTGGTTTTTGGTTTCGGAGATATGACCTTATTCTTCAGGTAATGTCATAACCCAAATGACAAATACCCAATATCTTGCGTTGGCGTTGGGTCTTGTGAGCTTTTGACACCTTGATTTCGGCCTTTTTTGTCAGTCTTACCTCCCACCTATCATGGAACATGTTGTTCAATGATGTAGAGATGCCAGGGTCAGGGTCAAGGTCAACCTAGGTCGTCTAAAAATATTGCGTTTTAGGCAAGCTGAATTTACTTTCGTGAAGTTTCTTTGACTGTATTTTTGGCAAAAGCTTCTCAGTTCATGATCTCATGTAATATGGACACATTCACAGTCGGTGCACACATCAGTATACTCGTACACACAGACACACACAGACATACAAACACATGTCATTGACCTTGAGCTAACTTGACCTGAAATGACCACAGCCAGCAAAAACCTAGTCGGATAGTGTGACAAAGAGGTTCTAGCTGGCTTGGCACCACAATACGGCAGCGTCATCGGTACATGATGAGCAGCGCACGTGATATTCCAACGGGCAACGGTGACCCCAAACAGCAACATTCTTTAGTTTGACCTGACCTGGAAGGTCAATGACTGACCTGATGAGGTAAAATTGGTATCATTGGATTCGTCACTTCCCAAATAATATGTTGCTCTTGACCGCAAGGCTTAAAATCTTGTAAGAAAAAATTGTGGTGATGTCGAATAAGATGCCTACACAAGCAGCGGGCCAACCCATCATATACCGATGACGCTGCCGTATTAGTGCCAAGCGAGCTAGAACAGCTCTTTGTCACACTATCCGACTAATTTGCTGGCTGTGGTCATTTCACGTCAAGTTAGGTCAAGGTCAATGATATGTGTTTGTATGTCTGTGTAATGTGTATGTCTGTGTATGTACTGATGTGTGCACAGATCGGTTTGTGTGTCCCTATTACACTTGATCATGAACTGAGAAGCTTTTACTAAACATACAGTCAAAGAAACTTCACGAAAAGTAAATTCAGCTTGCCTAAAGCGCAATAATTTTAGATGACCTAGGTTGACCTTGACCCTGACTCTGACATCTGTACATCGCAGAACAACATGTTCAATGATAGGTGGGAGGTAAGACTGGCAAAAAAAAAGCCGAAATCAGCGTGTCAAAAGCTCACAAGGCCCATAGCCATCGCAAGATATTGGGTATTCGTCATTTAGGACATGACATGACCTGAAGAACAAGGTCATATCTCCAAACCCAAATGCCGCAGAAGCTTGGAATTTTCAATGGACGCTGAGAAAAGATAGAAAAGCAGCTATACAAAGAAAATCAGGTTTCTAGCTTTAAAAATGTTAAGTGTAGAGCAGAAAAACTAACTTGGGGGTGGCGACCCTCCCCCCAGGTGCCGGCGAAGGTTAACCCTCACACTTTCTGGGGTCGGCTTACGGCTAGATTCCTTGCGCAATGCTGTGCCGTTAATTTTTTTTTCTATTATAAAGGCATTGTGTTTTATTGTCAAAAGTGAAAAAGCCAGAAATTTTCGTCGATTTCGGATGCCGCGGGGGATATTTACATACAATGTCACCCTGCTGGCCTGGATCCACCAGTAGGGTCAGGTGACCTACCATTTCTTTATCGATATTAAAAAAAAAAATCATGGCATCAGAGCTGTGACGAAAAATAAGTGGCCTAAATCCGATGAGAAAACTGGATTTGGGGGTACCCCATGTTTGGCTTCTGAGCCTCTGGTCCCCCAATGAAAATTTCTTAGAGGAGGCCCTGGCGTGGCTCGTAAATTACCGCTTCCGCAATTGGAGGCCCCTAATTGCTTGGAGGCCCCCACTAAATGGAGGCCCCCTTGGACGTTTGGGACCCCAATGGTGATGTCAAAGTTTCACCCATGTGAGTAACTGAACACCGACGGCCCCGCCACGAGCGCCAGTGGCGGGGCGCGCGACCGCGGCCCATCGGGCCCCCGAGGAGGGTACAGCCGACGTGCCAAGAATCGCCGGTATCGCCACAACTGCCGCACCAGAAGCCAACTACTGCTCGTCAGTTGGAACGCGGAGGGACTGCGGAAGAAGGTTCCCGAGGTCTCCCGCTGGCTCTCTGACAGGAAGGTGGACGTGCTGGCGGTACAGGAGGCTCAGCTGCCGTCTGGCCGGAACATCGCCATCCCGGGGTACCAGGCGGCTGCGGTCGCAAGACGGGCGCAGGGCAGGAGACGGGACGGGCCGATCAAGGGTGGGGACGTCGCCATCTACGTTCGGGACGGCCTGTCCTACTCAACCATCGAGGCGTCCCCGCTCCTGCCCCAAGACACTACGACGGAATGGTGCGCCATCAAGATCATCCCGCACCAAATGCGAGGCCAGCCCTCAAGAGAGTCATCATCACTCGACATATTGTAAACTGTGGGTGAGACGGCGGTCCCAGTTTACAGTCATCCGATCGTGTGATCGGGGAGCGTGTTCCTTTCCGAGCACTCGTCAGCCACCAGGGCTCTTCATGTCGCCCTCGCTTCCTCGTCTTCCGTCTTCCTCCAAAGCCTTGGTTTGATGAGTAGAGAAGTGTGTATTTACAAATTTCAGATTTTACTAATGTACAGCACACACGGACGTCAGACGGTATACTAAAACTACGCGCATGCGCTAGACGGTCTATCTAGTAACGTGAGACATGCGCAGCGTGTGTGCGCGGATATACGAGTATACATAAGCAATGGCTCACCGACACATGCGCAGCAGGTGTGCGCGGCTGTAGGGAACTCCTACACTACCCCCTCCCTAGACGGGTCGCGAACGTGACGCGTCGAGATCGCTGTGGGGATCGAACGTCGCGATCGGTGCGAGAGCGCAAGATAGATCGCGGTGGAGCTGGTCCCGGTGCTGCTGCTCTTGGAGATGGTTGTTCTGCAGGCGGCGTGTCTTGTGGCAGCATCAGCTCCAGGCCGTCCGACCGGGCAGCTGATGGTGGCAGAGTCGCAGAGGCAGGAGACAGCTGCGCAGGTAGGTGTGGCGTCTCTTCCGGAGACGCAGGCTCGCAGTGGTCGATGTTGCTGGTTGGTGCGCTGGCGGCCACCGGCTGCTTGTTGGGTGGAGCTGGCGTCGGCGTCGGTCGCTTCGGTAGGTTGCCGCGAGGAGATGCGCTGAGTGAGGCGTCAGCGTCGATCCGTTGCTGTTTGGCAGTCTTCGTGTTCCGCACGAAGAGAAGTGTTGCGGCAGATGCTTTCGACCGGCTGCACGGAGGCTCGCAGCGGCGGGCCTTGTTGCCGAAACGCTGGTGGTACCAGCAGACAGAGCTGTCTGGGTACGTCGGCGTCGGAGGGCGTGACGGGCGAGGCGTCTGACGGCTGCGATGTCGACCTTTGTTGCGGTGGGAGAAACTGCACGGCGCTTTGCAGCGACGCGCTCTGGCACCGAAGCGCTGGTGGTACCAGCAGATCTCGTAGGTTGACGGATGCGCTGGCTTTAGAGGGCGGTTTTCATGGCGTCGTTGATGCTGGCTTCGGCCAAGTTGCGATGCTGCGCCTTTGAGTCGACGCTGGGTGGCCTCCATTTGCTGTACTCGGACGATGAGGGTCGCGATGGTGGCTAGCAGGGCTGTGAGCCGACCTGCTGCCTCGGGTTCGGGTGCCGGCGAGCTGAAGCTGTTTGCGGGAGGAGCGGTGTGCTGCCGGGTGGCTTCGCTCGACTCCATGGTGTGGTCCACGAGTAGCCCGGATCACGTCGGGGTCACCAGTGTAAACTGTGGGTGAGACGGCGGTCCCAGTTTACAGTCATCCGATCGTGTGATCGCGGAGCGTGTTCCTTTCCGAGCACTCGTCAGCCACCAGGGCTCTTCATGTCGCCCTCGCTTCCTCGTCTTCCGTCTTCCTCCAAAGCCTTGGTTTGATGAGTAGAGAAGTGTGTATTTACAAATTTCAGATTTTACTAATGTACAGCACACACGGACGTCAGACGGTATACTAAAACTACGCGCATGCGCTAGACGGTCTATCTAGTAACGTGAGACATGCGCAGCGTGTGTGCGCGGATATACGAGTATACATAAGCAATGGCTCACCGACACATGCGCAGCAGGTGTGCGCGGCTGTAGGGAACTCCTACAATATACAATCTGTACCGCCCCCCGTCCCGACTGTCAGCTGAGGACGAGCGGGAAGACCACTTCTCTCTGGACATGCTCCCATCGCTACCTAACGTCATAGCCGTCGGAGACATCAACGGCCACCACCCCGTCTGGGATGTTAATTGTTCCGAACCGGACGCGGTGGGGACCCGGGTGAACGACTGGCTTGAGTTCCATCACTGGGTGACTCTCAACTCCGGCGCGGCCACCTGTGTCGGCTACGGGAACCGCACTCGACAGACCGCCCCGGACGTCGCGATGTGCCACCGTGACATGGCGGGCCGCTGCACGTGGACGGTCGGTGAGGACCTGGGGAGCGACCACCTCCCTCAGCTGATCCACACCTCGATCGGCGGCGCGCGACCGAAGAGGATCCGCAAGAGCCGATGGGCCTTTCACAAGGCGGACTGGACTGGGTTCGCGGCTGACTGTGACGCGGCCCTCGCTGACCTGCGCCCGGACTCGCTGTCGGTGGAGGGCCTCAGCGAGCGGCTGGTGGCCGCGATCCTGTCCGCCAGCACCGCCCACATCCCGCGGGGTGCGCGCGCCGACCCCAAGCCATGGGCGCTCGATCCGGACCTCGTGGCCGCGGTGGCGGAGCGCCGGGAGGCGAGGGACGCCCTCAAGGAGCACGACTCGGAGGAGGCGAGATCCAGATGGAAGACAGCCAAGAAGTCAGTTGCGACCATGGAGGCCGAAGCACAGAAAAGGAGCTTCCGCGAACTGGCGACCGGAGAACTGAACAAGCCGGCAGCCATAGGGAAGGTCACCAAGATCCTGCGGAAGATGGAGGGTGCTGCACCGGACGTCTGCCCAGACCGGGCCATCAACGGGGACTGCGGGCAACTGCTCGCGGAGGACCGGGCCAAGGCCGAGGCGTTCGTCCGCACGTACGCCCACGTCAGTAGAAACGTGCGCCAACCCAAGCGCGACCGGATCGTCAAGACGGAGCTCCGCGGCCTCAAGGCTGCCCCGTGCTGCTGCAGGGGACAGCGCACCGACCAGTGTCAACCCTTCACCGAACAGGAAATGCACGACCAAATCCGACACCTCGGGACGAAGAAGGCGCCGGGACCGGACCAGGTATGCACCGAACACCTGCGGCACCTCGGACCGACGGCCTACCGGACCCTTCTGGCACTCATCAACAGATCGTGGTCCAACTTCGAGACGCCCGCCTCATGGCGACCATCATCCCCATCTTGAAGGCCGGCAAAGACCCCAAACAAGTGGGCAGCTACCGCCCGATCGCGCTCACGAGTCACATCGCCAAGCTAGCGGAGCGGATGATCGCGGCCCGGACGACCTACCTCATCGAGCGAGACCGACTGGTGCCCCCCGAACAGGTCGGGTTCCGCCGCGGGAGGTCGGCGGAGGACAGTCTGGCCCGCTTGGTCCAAACCGTTCAAGATGGCTGGAATCGCCCCAAGCCGAGACGAGGCCCGGAGGATGGCGTGACGGCGGACCGCTTTGTCCTCCTGGCGTTCGACTTCTCCCGTGCCTATGACACGATCGATCACCGGATGTTACACCTGAAGCTCCTCAAGCTCCTCCCCAGATGTCTCGCGACCTGGATATTCCGGTTCCTTCGCGACAGGCGGGCCCGCGTAGAGGTCAACGGCGCGCACAGCAGCGAGCGCGTGTTCCGCGCGGGCCTGCCGCAGGGCTCGGTCCTGGCACCGACCATCTACACGCTCTGGGCGGCGGACCTTATCGAGACCCTGCGGAACGCCTCGGACCGCACGGACGTCCTGATGTATGCGGACGACACGGCCACACTGAGCGCTGGAGCCACCGTAGAGCTCGCGGTGGCTCGCGCCCAGAAGTCGGCCGACGCCCTGGCCCGATGGGCAAGGCACTGGAAGATGTCCATCGCCGGACAGAAGACCCAGGCGCTGCTGCTGACTCAGCGGAGCAGGGACGAGCGTGGCGTGCAACTCCTGGTGAACGGCACGCAGGTCACCGGTGGCACCAGCCTACATCTTCTGGGGGTGACCTTCGACAGACTTCTACATTTTAAAGACCACTGCGACTCTCTGCGGCGGAAGGTCCGGCCGCGGACGGCACAGCTGCGGAGGATGACCGGCCGGACCTGGGGTCTCCGCGAGGCGCAGCTCAGGACAGTCGCGAACGGGTATGTCCGGGGAGCCCTTGAATACGCGGCGGGTGCCTGGCTCCCGGCCGCGTCCCCGTCACACGTTCAGCTGGTGGAGCGCGAGCTGCTGGCGGCCGCCCGGGTGGTGACCGGATGCCCACGGTCCACCCCCAGGGATCCCCTGCTGGCCGAGGCGGGCATCCCTTCAGCATGGTCCACCAGGAAGACGCTGGCCGCGCGAACGCTCTGCCGAGCGCTCGCCCTGCCGGAGGACGACCCTCTTCGCCGCGTCGCGGAGGCCGACCCACCCACTCGACTGCGGTCTACCACCGGCTGGCGACAACTGGGGCGATCGGCGCTGATCGAGGCGGGCGCCGAGGGAGTGACGGTGGAGCCGCGCCTCGAGGTTCCCCTCCTCCCGTGGACAACCTGCCGCCCGATCACCTTCAATCTGGACGTGGGACCCGGCGGTCGTCGAGCCTCCTCCAACGAGACGCGACGAGAGGCCGCGCGGCAGCACCTGGCGGCGCTCCCAGCCCAGGCCACGTGGATTTGGTCCGACGGCTCTGCGGACGCTAGGGTCAGGCGAGGAGGGGGCGGCGCCGTCATCTTTACCGCGTCGGGGGAGACTCTCGAGGTGGAGGTGGCGGCGGGAGGCCTCTGCTCCAGCACCCGTGCGGAGCTGTTTGCCCTGAGGGCGGCGCTGGAGCGAGTCCGGGATGAGCCGTCCCCCGCCCCGCTGGTGGCGTGCTCTGACTCACGAGCGGCCCTGAGCCTCCTCAGCGCGGGAGCGGCCGCCCAGACCACCACTATCGGCGCGGCGATCTGGAGGACGCTGCTGGACATTGCCGAGCGCCGGCAGGTGACCCTGCAGTGGGTCCCTGCTCACCGCAGGCTGGCGGAGAACGAGCACGCTGACGCCCTGGCCAAACAAGCGGCCACCCTGCCCCAGGGCGCCGTGCCCTCGGACGCTCGGTCCCTGACACGGGCAGTTCATCGGACGGCCACACGTCAGTGGCGCGAAAACTGGCCCGACTCCTTTTTTAAGACTATCTTCGGGAGCACCCTGCCGCTCCCCATCCCCGGAGAGGACCGAGAGGCCGCCATCTCGGTGCACCAGTTGAGGGCGGGCCACTGGGGCCGCTCGCTCCAATACCTGCACCGGATCGGCCGCCACCCCTCCGTGGCATGCCTGCAGTGCCCCGATAAGCGGTGCCCCGCGGTGCTCTGCGCCGTGTGCCGGGAGGAGGCGCACGTGCCGGAGCACGTCTTGCTCCGCTGCCCGGCCCTCGCTGGCGCCCGCCTGCGGCTAACTGGCAGCATTTACGTCGACCCGTCGCGGCTGCGGGACGCCGACCTGGTGGCTGCCTTGGAGGCCGGCTACCTTCGCCATAGGGAGCCTCTCGGCTATGGTCCTCCGTAAGGAGGTCCCAGGGGGAACAACAACAACAACAACAACAACAGCTAAGTCCCGCCTCTGTGGTCTTGGCCTGCGGCTGTTTCGGGCCGGCGCGCGGTCACTCTCGCTGTGGCGGGGAGCGGGGACGGTCGAGCGGTGCCGAAAGCCGGCGGAGTTGTGCGTAACGTCTTGTCTGGCAGTGCCCAAAGAGCGACATGATGACCGAGGAGCCATAAATGCTCAATGCACATTGCTTGTACAATGCTGATATGTTCGCTGATATTTGTTTTATTTTTTTATAAGCTGCAAATGACGGGCAGATAGCATATACCTAACTGACATAAGGTTAGGAAATATTCACCTGACACCTATATTTAAAGCCCATGGCGTTGCAGATAATGCGATAATGGGATGTCGGATGTCACCAAGTAGCTGCCGATTTGTACATCGCTATGCAACCATCGAACAACGCAATATTAAGTTGATTGCCTTCGCTTCACATCATAAGGCTCGCTCGTATTTCAAACAGATACCTACCCTACATCGAAAATGGTATTTGTTAGGAATCGTTAACGTTTGTTCGAAGCGTGTGAGTAGTAGGTTGAGGAGTGATGGTCCTCTTGGTCCTATGTATATACAAGAGTCAACAAGAGCCTAACATTTACTTGACCGTCTGCTGCAATTGATTCATAGCACGTGAAGCGTCAGCGAAATTCATAGTCCTTTACAGATGGCAGGGGTGTCGTTTGTACAGAGGTCGCTGATGGGCACGGGTCAATGCCGCAGTCGTGGGCGGAGCCTGATGTCATGACGTAGAAAGCCTCTATCCAGGATGGAAAAACAGTTAACATTACGAGTCAATGATAAGTGCCACAAATATTTAAGTGACGACAAAATGTATTTGAAGAAAAAGTTTCGGCTGGTCTTGAAACAGCTACTTCCTAAATATGGTTGAAATTATTCCACGCATTTAAAAATAATCGCGAAAAATTAGGGTCTCAAGGGGTCTGGCGTTAACAGTAGTCGGTACTCTAGTAGGACGAGGTAGGCACAATTAGGCAAAGGTTTTTGTCAAGTTTCTAGGTATTACTGGCTTGTTTGACATTTTTTGAAAAGCTTGAACAATTTACTTTACTTAAAGCATTTTCTGAAGTGCAGAAAATGGCTCTTACCCAAACTATGTAATCAAACAAACGAATGCCATTAGGTAGGGAGAGTGGAGACGAAAGGAAGACAACGAATGACATAGGCACTGCCTACCTTGTCTATATGGGAGAACCGCCCCTGAATTCTTCTGGTTCAGTTGTCATTGAATCACTACTGACGACTGACCAGCCTTTACCCTGAACATTTGGCAACACTCCGGGCGACCGGCAGACGTCGAGCAGTACGGTGCTGTACCCTGACTGACGTCACATTTGGCAGCACTCCGGGCGGCCGGCAGACGTCGAGCAGTACGGTGTTGTACCCTGACTGACGTCACATTTGGCAGCACTCCGGGCGGCCGGCAGACGTCGAGCAGTTCGGTGCTGTACCCTGACTGACGTCACATTTGGCAGCACTCCGGGCGGCCGGCAGACGTCGAGCAGTACGGTGCTGTACCCTGACTGACGTCACATTTGGCAGCACTCCGGGCGGCCGGCAGACGTCGAGCAGCACGGTGCTGGCGGCGGGTGCGGCCGACCCCGGCAAAGGCGGCCTTTCGGCTACCATTGGAGAGAGCGAGGGAGGCGCCGGCACCGGACCCGGCCGGGCCGAGTCAGACGGTAACGGGGGGCGATCAGACGGTAGGAGGGGGTTTGATAAGAAGGGGGAGGGGGTCGGACGGTCCGGGGTGCCCTCACTTTCCTATATGTAGCAATGTGGCACAGTAGTTTAACCCGCGCACCGACGGGGGGGCGGATATCCGCCCCCCTGAGGTTTTTCGCGGATAGCGGGAAAACCGCGGCGCGTAGCGCCGCGAAATTTGGTACAACTATTCTCTCATAAATTTTATACATGGTGTGCAAGTTTGAACCTCCTAAATTTTAAGGTCAGGTCACCAGGTCACTTTGAATGACCCAACCTCAAGTCACTTTTTTGCAACTTTGTCACCGTGCCAGAGCTACAGTAGATGTCGGAGGCCTTTGAAAGTCGCAGGATGTTATTAGGTCATTAGTAGCTACAATTTGTATATCTCGGAATTTTGATATCGGTGACCTAAGGTCAGGTCAATTTCGCGGGCTCCCCATTATAAGCCAATGGGGGAAAATCAACTCCCTGTTTTTACCACTAAAACGGGTCGGAATGGCCCCATATACCATACATGACTTCTTATACGATCAACCTTCACTACCTTGAGATCTGTTTTGCTGTTGGGCAGCTGTAAGGTCATGTGACGTCATCAAAGGTCACCAAAGGTTTTTTGCCAATAACTCCGTACAGGAACAAGATACAGCCACGCGGATGGTCTCATTGTGTTCAGCTCGTCAAGACGCAACGAATGGTATACATGATGACCTCGAGGTCACGTGACCTGAGGTCAACCTTTGACCTTGACCTTTCGAGGTCAACATATATATCATTCGATGCGGATTGACGAGAGGATCACGATGATGCCCTTAGTTCGTTCCTATCTTGACTAATTCTAATGTTATTCGAGACAAACTCTCTCCATATCTAGCGCCGCCATTTTGACATTTTCGACCCCTGTGACGTCATCTTTGACCTGACCTGAAAATGACCTAGGTAAAAATTGTAGACCTTGTCAGTGCGTATCCGATGCCGTTTACCGCTTGTCGCTATCTTGCTTCGTTCTCGAGATCTCAGGGGGGGGGCGGTCATCCGCCCCCCCCCGTCGGTGCGAAGTTGGCGCAGACCCCCGTCGGTGCGCGGGTCAAAGCCATGGTGGTCCCGGTACAGCGCTGATCGCCACATTTGCGATATACGATTAATTAAACTGCTCATTGATGATGTCACCTATTGTGTAAAGCCCCATCCTCCGTTTTGCCGTGAGGCGCGGTACTGACGACGCCACCGTGACGTCACTGTCAGGGACGGCGTTGATCGGCAGCATTGCCGTGAATGACGGCCGAATTTCCACGTCCACGGCCATAGTCAGCACCCGGGGCGACTCCGACAAAGGCACGGAGGTGGGCGCCATCGGTCTGACGTCATCCGAGGGCCGCGGCGGCACCGCCAAAGGTCAGTGACGTCACCAAACACACGTGCTTAAGGTTTTCCCGTTATTTGGCGTGACGTCACAGTTATGTGTTCCGTTATTAGGCGTGACGTCAGTTCTGTGTTCTGTTTTTAGGTTTCACATCAGCTCTATACTCCGTTTTCATATGTATGTGACGTCAAAGTAGTGTGTCCCATTATTAGGTGATAAGTCAGAGTTCTGTGCTCCATTTTTAGGTGTGTGACGTCACGGGGCGGTGTGTTGTATTCTCAGGCGTGCAGTTTGGCGGCTCCCGGACCGTATGTGTGTGACGTCACGGGGCGGTGTGTTGTGTTCTCAGGCGTGCAGTTTGGCGGCTCCCGGACCGTATGTGTGTGACGTCACGGGGCGGTGTGTTGTGTTCTCAGGCGTGCAGTTTGGCGGCTCCCGGACCGTATGTGTGTGACGTCACGGGGCGATGTGTTGTGTTCTCAGGCGTGCAGTTTGGCGGCTCCCGGACCGGACCGGCCACCAAGGGCACCTCGCAGACAGAGCTGACCATCGGCTCGTCGGTGAGTCAGCATACTCCAACCCCAACTCCTACTCAGCTCCAAAAGGCTGGCTAATATTGGTACATATTATTGAGTTGAGTTGTAAAAGACAAGCATATATTATGAGACGGACACAACACATTCAGGTGGACGCATTTCGCTGAGTCCCCGGTAACTGTGTCAGGTCTGTGTATGATTTACAGGTCCCAGGTACAGGTACAGGTACTTTAGAGGTACAGATGTGGGGACCCAGGCGTCGGTGCCGGGGTAGCTGTGTATGACAGATCTGTGTGTGTGTGCTACTGTTAAGGCCGCCGTCCATTATGCGGAGCGCTTGCGTACGGAATTTAGCACAGAACCCTTGGGGCGCATCCAGTCCGTACGGAAATCGTGTGCGGACCGTGCGGACCGCATCCGAACGGCAATCAGCTGTTGATTTTTTCCGTCAGCTCTCCGCAAGCGTTTCGGAAGCGTTCGCCACGGAAACGAAATAACAAAGTCCGACATGTTGAACATTTCTGCGGAAAACGCAGACGGAATGGACGGGCCGACAGGGACCGTCTTCCTTGTCCGAGTTTTCGATTGGAAATTTAAGATATAATTTCAACTCATTCAAGATAAAGTAAGTAAGCCTAATTTCCTTGACATGGCAGCACTATGTGATGCTAGTAAATAACTATATTTTCTTTTGTAATAACTGATAACTGCTCTTCACTTAGTGTTCGCCAATGTCCGTCAGCTTTCCGTCTGCGGTCCGGATACAGTCAGCGAGCGGCGACATTCCTGACCGACTCCGGACGGAATTCTGTCACAGTGGACGACGGCCTTTACAGGTCGCCGATGTGGGGACCCAGGTGTCGGTCCCGGTAACTGTGTATGACAGGTCTGTGCATGTGTGACAGGTCGCCGATGTGGGGACCCAGGCGTCGGTCCCGGTAACTGTGTATGACAGGTCTGTGTCTGTGTATGTGTGACAGGTCGCCGATGTTGGGACCCAGCTGTCGGTCCCGCTAACTGTGTATGACAGGTCTGTGTCTGTGTATGTGTGACAGGTCGCCGATGTGGGGACCCAGGTGTCGGTCCCGGTAACTGTGTATGACAGGTCTGTGTCTGTGTATGTGTGACAGGTCGCCGATGTGGGGACCCAGGCGTCGGTCCCGGTAACTGTGTATGACAGGTCTGTGTCTGTGTATGTGTGACAGGTCGCCGATGTGGGGACCCAGGTGTCGGTCCCGGTAACTGTGTATGACAGGTCTGTGTCTGTGTATGTGTGACAGGTCGCCGATGTGGGGACCCAGGTGTCGGTCCCGGTAACTGTGTATGACAGGTCTGTGTCTGTGTATGTGTGACAGGTCGCCGATGTGGGGACCCAGGTGTCGGTCCCGGTAACTGTGTATGACAGGTCTGTGTCTGTGTATGTGTGACAGGTCGCCGATGTGGGGACCCAGGTGTCGGTCGCGGTAACTGTGTATGACAGGTCTGTGTCTGTGTATGTGTGACAGGTCGCCGATGTGGGGACCCAGGTGTCGGTCCCGGTAACTGTGTATGACAGGTCTGTGTCTGTGTATGTGTGACAGGTCGCCGATGTGGGGACCCAGGTGTCGGTCCCGGTAACTGTGTATGACAGGTCTGTGTCTGTGTATGTGTGACAGGTCGCCGATGTTGGGACCCAGGTGTCGGTCCCGGTAACTGTGTATGACAGGTCTGTGTCTGTGTATGTGTGACAGGTCGCCGATGTGGGGACCCAGGTGTCGGTCCCGGTAACTGTGTATGACAGGTCTGTGTATGTGTGACAGGTTGCCGATGTTGGGACCCAGGTGTCGGTCCCGGTAACTGTGTATGACAGGTCTGTGTCTGTGTATGTGTGACAGGTCGCCGATGTGGGGACCCAGGTGTCGGTCCCGGTAACTGTGTATGACAGGTCTGTGTCTGTGTATGTGTGACAGGTCGCCGATGTTGGGACCCAGGTGTCGGTCCCGGTAACTGTGTATGACAGGTCTGTGTCTGTGTATGTGTGACAGGTCGCCGATGTGGGGACCCAGGTGTCGGTCCCGGTAACTGTGTATGACAGGTCTGTGTATGTGTGACAGGTTGCCGATGTTGGGACCCAGGTGTCGGTCCCGGTAACTGTGTATGACAGGTCTGTGTCTGTGTATGTGTGACAGGTCGCCGATGTGGGGACCCAGGTGTCGGTCCCGGTAACTGTGTATGACAGGTCTGTGTATGTGTGACAGGTTGCCGATGTGGGGACCCAGGTGTCGGTCCCGGTAACTGTGTTGTGTATGATAGGTCTGTGTCTGTGTATGTGTGACAGGTCGCCGATGTGGGGACCCAGGTGTCGTTCCCGGTAACTGTGTATGACAGGTCTGTGTATGTGTGACAGGTTGCCGATGTGGGGACCCAGGTGTCGGTCCCGGTAACTGTGTTGTGTATGACAGGTCTGTGTCTGTGTATGTGTGACAGGTCGCCGATGTGGGGACCCAGGTGTCGGTCCCGGTAACTGTGTTGTGTATGACAGGTCTGTGTCTGTGTATGTGTGACAGGTCGCCGATGTGGGGACCCAGGTGTCGGTCGCCGGCGGCTCGGAGGCCACCCGTAAGGAGCCGGTGGTGACACAGGAGGACCACTCACAGGCGGATGCCGTGAAGCAGGCCAAGCGCCTTCTGGGTGAGAGAGGGAGCCGCTGTCCATGGAGGCCGGCGCCGAAACCGAACCTTCCACGTGCCCATGGCAAACGCTTTAGCGGACGGCCTCTTCTGGGTTGTTGAAATGTTTTTATACCCATTCACAAATTGAGCATTGGATGTAGGTAACTAATCGGACAATGAATGAGTTCTGGTTTTGAAAGCCCATGAACTTCTTGTTATGCGTGTTTTTTTTTTTAACAGATACTAGTTTTCATTCTAACCTATTTTTTTGCTAAATAATCCGATATTTCAGAGAATTCTCATAGCACACTTGAGTTTCGTGGGGCCTCTGAGTTCTGACAAAAAGTATTGACTACGAGCGAGCGAGCGAGCGAAGCGAAGTCTTTCCAATATAACGGAAAATCTCAGTATGAGCGGCCCGGCCCGGCCCGACCCGGCTTGTAACGCTTTTGAGAGGCTTATGTATATCTCAGCAACCGCTGGACCGATTGGCCTGCGTTTCTTCTTCTTCTTTTTTTGTTGAGATCCCTTCTATTCCGTAGTTGACTACTCTCGATGCATCTAGGTGACCGTCGTGGCACGTGGCATGAGAGAAGTCAGGTGTTGTTATTGTCAAGCTGTTTGCGGTTTTGCAAGCTGTTTTGCAGAAGTGGCAATTTTGAGAGGCCTATATCTCGGCAACCGCCTGAGCAGTTGACATGCGATAATTTTTGTATGTAGTTACATCCTTCTACCAAACATCGGATACTGTCGATGCGATGTTTGGTGGCCGCCGCCTCCACCGTACCGGCCGGCTCCCGCCCGGCCCGGGCGCGGGGGGTTCACCGCGGCCGGCGTGCCCGTCACCGTCAGCGGGGCTCGCGCGGGGGTGGAGCCTGGCGCCGCGACTCCAGCGGTGGCATGTTCAAGATCTGTGCCATCAACATACAGTCTCTTAAACCCAAGACCGTCGAACTTTCTCATGAACTTGACCGGTTTAAATACGACATTGTTCTCATCAGTGAGTCATGGCTCAAGCCCAGCATTCCCAGTCGCCTACTTGCTTTCCCTGGTTATGACTTTAAACGCAGTGACCGCAAGTTTACTCCCAAGGGTTACGGCGGTGTGGCGGTGCTGAGCCGAGCCGGTATGGAGACCAAGAAGATTGACGTTCCAGCCCCGCGCAGTGACGACTCTAAGCTTGAGTCACTGTGGCAGCTGCACCGGTGGGGCCGTCAAGAGGTCGTGGTTGGCGCCGTGTACCGAGCACCGCGGCGTACCGCGGCCGCGCTTGACGCCGACTTCTCCGAACTGGACGCACAGTACCAGCACGTCACGCTCCGTTACCCCGGCCGGCCAGTCATCATTGGCGGTGATCTAAACTGTTGTATGCTAGCTGATCCCAGTTCACATGCTGGCTGCGAGAGGTTAACCGCCTTTCTGAACAGATACTCGCTCACGCAGACCATCTCGACTCCCACTTACTCCACCGGCTCCCTTCTGGATGTTTTTATTGTCAACCGTAGTTTCGTTCTTAAATCAGGTACTAGGTTTTGCCATTTTAGTCCTCATCGTTTCATTCGCATGATCTGTGACATCCCACGATTTAGACGTAAGCCTACTGTCACCAAGGCTCGTATGTTCCGTAACATTGACATCGCTGATTATCACCTTGACCTGTCGTGTTGTGACTGGAGCCAGGTCTACTTATCAGACACCGTATCCGACAAGTGGGATTATCTTGTTGACGCCGTGCGCGGTGTGCTCGACCGTCATGCCCCCGTTCGCTCGGTTAAAATCCGCAACCCCTCTGCCCCTCCCCTGTCTGCCGCCACGCGCGACCTGATGGCTCGCAGAGCCGCCGCGCTCTCTAGCCGCGGGCACGGCTCTGACGAGTACCGGGCCGCTAACCGAGCGGTGCGTGCAGCTGTGCGGGCGGACAGTCGGAGCGATATTGAGGGGCGAATCGCAGCGGACGGTCCGGCTTCGGTGTGGCGTAACTTGCGGCGTGTCGTGAGTGGCAAGCGAGATTCGCATGTCACTTTTCCCCGCGTCAATGGTGACACACTGAATCAGTTTTTTGTCGATGTAGGCGCAAACATCGTTTCCGATTTGAACTCCAGTGTGCACGAATCGTCTCGGCAAGTGCCTGTGCGGCTACAGCGAGTCGGTTCGTGCGGTTTTACCGTGCAACCCGTCAGTCTCGAATTTTTAAAGAACGTTGTTTTTAGCATGCGAAACTCATCTGCTCGTGGCTCTGACGGGCTTTGCATTCGCGTTTTTAAGATGTCTTTTAGTGTGATCGGACCTGTTCTCTTGCATGTTGTGAACTCCTGCCTATCCATGAATGACATCCCCGCATCCTGGAAACATGCCCAAATCCACCCCATCCTGAAGTCCGGTGATCCCAACAATCCTGCAAACTACCGTCCTATTTCCATCCTCCCTGTCATCTCGAAGGTAGTGGAGAAGGTCGTACAGCGACAGCTTCAACACTACCTATCCTCCAACTCTCTCCTCTCCCCTACCCAACACGGCTTCCGTCCACATCACTGTACCGAATCAGCCCTTCTCCAAATCTCTGACCGAGCACTTGCTGGCATGGATCAAGGCCACATCTCTCTGCTCTGTTCACTTGATCTGTCTAAAGCTTTTGACGTGATTTCCCATTCTAAATTGCTTGACAAGCTCGAGCTGCACGGCATTGACACTGCCTGGTTTCGAAATTATCTTGACGGTCACACGCAAAGCGTAGCCATCTCTGCCTCACAGAGCTCCCCTCCGCTCAACATTAGCCAGGGCGTCTTCCAGGGGTCATCGTTGGGTCCTCTCTTGTTCAGCATCGTCGTTAACGATCTTAGCTTGTACGCTGGCGACTCTTTTATCATTCAGTACGCCGATGACACCCAGGTTTTAGTCTCTGGACACAAGTCCGAGCTACCTGACCTTATCTTAAAACTCGAGGCATCTCTCCAGTCGCTTGGTGATTACTTTCATTCGAACGGTTTAAAACTTAACGAGTCAAAATTCGAGCTACTTCCCATCGGCTCACGTCAAAATCTGCGAGACCTCCCACCGTTCACGGTCAAATTTCGGCAAGCCGTGCTATCACCTTGCACTGAAGCAAAAAATCTCGGTGTCACTTTTGATCGCCATCTCACTTGGGACTCGCACGTATCGCAACTATCACAGAAGTGCTTCGGCATCCTTATCGGTCTCTCCCACATCCGCCACTACCTACCATCCGGTACTCTCCCAATCCTTGTGTCTGCCCTCGTCCTTTCCCACGTCCGCTACTGCCTCTCCGTCTATGGCAACGGGTCTGCCAAGAACCTCGCCACCATCAACAAAATTCTAAATTTTGCGGCCCGCATCATCTCCGGCAAAAAGAAATTCGACCACATCTCCTCTGTCCTTGCCTCCCTCGGGTGGCCGGACCCCTCCACTATGGTTCAAGCCCAAACCCTAAACATCCTGCACAAAGCTAGACGAACAGGTCAGCCCGAGTCACTAGCTGCACTATTTGCCACTAATGCCGAGCGTCCAGACCGTAGTCGCAGCACCAGGCAGGACCACCTGCTTAGTCTTCCCCGCATACACGGCTCGGCTGCGGGGAAGCGGCAATTCGTGTACCGCGCTGCCGCAGGCTATAACGCCCTACCACGCGAGTTCTGGGACATGTCCACCTCGATGTTTACCAGCAAGGTCTTAGAACTCTTATCTTCGGTGACATGAGCTGACACGTCGCTGTAACCGCTTTTAGCTTATGCATCGTGAGTGTAGTGTGGTTTATGTGTGTTCACTTTTTATCCTCATCATTGCATTTCTTAGCGTGTGTTGACTCTGACTCGAGAATAGCCCTGTGATTCCGATCTCATGAAGGGATGAGTCTATGACGTAAATACAATACAGTACAATACGATGTGGGTCAACCCCCACTGCACGTGCAAAATGCAAAAAGAAGTGAGGTGTCAAATTTGTTCCCCTTACAATATCTCGGTAATTACTGGTGTGATTTTGCTGAAACTTGGCATGTAGGTAGGCATCCAGCAGGCAATGTATTACTATGTGATACGGTTAGGGTTCCACTGCACGTGCGCACGTGCAGTGGGTGCTTCCAGGGCCTCGTTTCATAAAGCGAGTCCGTAACTTACGCCGGTTTCTGGTCTTGTATTGCAAAAGCATGTGAAGCGATAAATGTATTTTCTCCATTCTGTTCTTGCTTGCGAGATAAATAAATTTAACAATTCAAACTAACGCGATCGCTTCACATGCACTTGCAATACAAGACCAAAAACCGTCGTAAGTTACGGACTCGCTTTATGAAACGAGGCCCAGATCTCGAGAACGGCTGGGCCAATTGCGGTCAAATTTGGTATACAGTTGGGTACCGGTTAGAAGAGTGCCGTGCAAAAGTCAGTTTTGACTCAGGTTGCACGTGCGCACGTGCAGGATGCCGCTTCCAGAACTCGGGAGCGACTGGGCCGGTTGCACCCAAATTTGGCACACCGTTAGCGATCGCTCAGTAGAGTGCCGCGCACAAGCCCGTTGGAAGTACCCTCTTGTCCTACCGCACGTGCAGAGCTCTCTCTCTCTCTCTCTCTCTCCCCCCCTCTCTCTCTCTTTCTCTCTCTCTCCCCCCCCTCTCTCTCTCTCTCTCTCTCTCTCTCTCTCTCTCTCTCCGTCCCAGCCCTCAGCGCGCAGAAGGAGCCGCCGGAGGAGCCGCTGAACTCCGGCTCCAAGGGCGCGCCCGTCGACGTCAAGGTCAAGGTCACGCCCAAAGGCGGCCAGGTCAAGGTCGAATCGCTGACCGAGTCTCAAGTCAGCCTGCCGGGACCGTCCCACTCGGCAGGAGGTCTTCAGTCCACCGCCCGGTACGTGAAAACACAGTCACCAGTCCACCGCCGGGTACGTGAAAACACAGTCACCAGTCCACCGCTGGGTACGTGAAAACACAGTCACCAGTCCACCGCTGGGTACGTGAAAACACAGTCACCAGTCCACCGCCGGGTACGTGAAAACACAGTCACCAGTCCACCGCCGGGTACGTGAAAACACAGTCACCAGTCCACCGCTGGGTACGTGAAAACACAGTCACCAGTCCACCGCCGGGTACGTGAAAACACAGTCACCAGTCCACCGCCGGGTACGTGAAAACACAGTCACCAGTCCACCGCCGGGTACGTGAAAACACAGTCACCAGTCCACCGCCGGGTACGTGAAAACACAGTCACCAGTCCACCGCCGGGTACGTGAAAACACAGTCACCAGTCCACCGCCGGGTGGGTGAAAACACAGTCACCAGTCCACCGCCGGGTACGTGAAAACACAGTCACCAGCTCACCGCCGGGTGGGTGAAAACACAGTCACCAGTCCACCGCCGGGTACGTGAAAACACAGTCACCAGTCCACCGCCGGGTACGTGAAAACACAGTCACCAGTCCACCGCCGGGTACGTGAAAACACAGTCACCAGTCCACCGCCGGGTGGGTACGTGAAAACACAGTCACCAGTCCACCGCCGGGACAGTCCCACTCGGCAGGGGGCCTTCAGTCCACCGCCCGGCACTGGCGGATCCAGACCTGCGTTTGGGGGGGGGGGGCAACTCATGCTAGGAACCAAACCTAGGGTACCCCCAAATCCTGTTTTTCATCGGATTTAGGCCACTTATTTTTCGTCGCAGCCCTGAAACGATATTTTTTTTTCAAAAAAAAAAAAATATTTCGAAATGGTAGCCCACCCGACCCGTGCCTTTATATTGCATTGAAAACACTTCAAATTGCTTTTGTCGACCAGTTAGCCCGCTCCGGGTCGGTGCTTGGCGCAGTCTTCGCGGGCTGGGACGTGTCGGTTGGAGCTTGGACCCCCCTGCCGTTCGGCCCCTGATCAAGCTAGAGCTCGCGGAAAAAAACAAGAGGCAACGTCACCCACGTTGCCCGTGGGTGACGAGAGGAGGCCGATGATACCCGATTTTAAGGTCTTTGGTCATTGGTTGACCTTCCAGGGCGGTGTTTCACGGTCGCGCTGCCAGCCGCTGCCAGCGCATTCCGCAAGCTAAGGTCAACCTTCGGTAGTGTTGTCGGTTAGGCTTGTTGATGTCTCCATGGAAACCAAAAGCGCCAACAGCGCTGGCAGCGGCTGGCAGCGTACCGTGAAACACCGCCCAGGTCAGGTCACAGACCTAAAAGACGGGAACATCAGTACCTGTCAGAACCTCCTAAATTAAGGCTGTAATAGTTTTTGTTTTGGTGCTGATCACAAAGTTTATGTTAGTTTGGATCATAGATGATGTCTTCATGCATTTAGGCCAGGTCGGGCCAGGTCAGGTCGGGCCAACCAGTAGGGGTACTTATGGGCGTCCGCATAGCAGGTGTCCACCACCACCGGCAGCTACGCAACATGATACGAAGGCATCAAAGCTACTTCGTTAATGTTCAAATGGTCGCTAAATACTAAATTCAAAATCAGCTAAACGAAACTATCATAGAAAGTAGAAACATGCTAAACTCGGAATAAAGCACCGAGGTCATCAAAGGTCAATGACCTGACTTGGCCCTAAGGTGACATTGACACCTACCACAATTGATGAGACCAAATCATTTCACATGTTTGAGCGTTTTAAACCACAAAAAAACTGCAAACGCGCGGATAATGTGAGCCGACATAAGCCGAATCGCGATTCCGGCCAAGCACGGTCTCAAACATGGCCAAACATAGTCTGGAGAAATACGCCACAGGTCAAAGGTCACTTGGGTCAGGGTCATGAAATTTTCAGACTTTGTCAACATGAGGGTAGGACTTAAGTTTCGTTGCGATCGGTTTCATCATCATGATAACTTGCACGATAACTTCACACGTCGATCGAGAGGTAAAGTATGCAATAAGACCTTCTTGAGTGAAGACATGACCGACACTTTTATCAAGCTCACAGACTTTTAATGATACGGTAGTTTCTCTCTTCCTACTACGCTACCTTCTCACATTAATTTTTCGTAAGTGTTTTGGGGCCAAAATACAGGTATGCTCAATGCTGGTCCCCCTTTCAGGCTTGGAGGCATGACCCCGCGGCCCCCTGGATCCGGCAGTGCACAGGGTTATTTTACCTCGCCAGGCCCATTGAAAACTAACTAGGCCGTTTTCAAACGGTCTGATATTTCAGGTCATGGTTTGCAAACGGCCGGTGTTTTCAGGCTGTTTCATATGGCCTGACTGTGCCAGGCACAACATTTTCATACGGCCTGTAACATATATTCAGACTTCAAAATCAACATCTGTCGTAGCATCAAATGCCGAGGTGGTGCACTCAAAAGCCGGGACTGCCCTTGGATGCCTTAACCCGCGCCCCACTGGGGTCTGCGTATAACACGCCCTACTGGGGGGGGGGGGGGGGGGGAGGCTCTTCATAGCCCCCCTCCTAACTCCGAAACTACTGGGCTGATCGTCAAAATTCAAACGGCGGCTAATAGCCCCGGAAGAACTGTCGAGCGAAACCTAATTTTATATGACGTCACAGGTCAGGTCAAAGTAAAAATTTTAGCATTTTGGCTTGTTCACATTTTGGGCTCTGGCCGCCGTCTTACAAGTCAGATCAGGCTCATTTTTGGTATACACACTCGTGAACAGATGCTCTAAATACGCTGAGGGTACCAAACTTGTACTTTGATTTTCAGGTCAGGGTCAGGTCATCACAGGTCACGGAAATATTATATCATGCGTCGGTCACGTGACACATGTTTTATGGTCCATTTAGGCCATAGATTTAGAATTTGATGTCGTCGGTGTCATTCGAGGTCATTTTGAGTCGAATTTAGCTTAGGTCAGGTCACTTTCAGGTAAAAAAAGGTCAAATTTTGAAGTTAAAATTTTTCAACAAAAAAGGTGTCTATTGGATGCAGTTTGAGCTCAGGAACACGATGGTGCTATTTATATTGGTGTATGATGTCAAATACGTACTGAAAAATTAATTTGAAAAATGAATAATTGTAAATTTTTTGCAAGTATGCGTATAACTTGTCCATTTTTGAAGATATTAAGCTAAAACTTGCTAGAGCTAGTCAGAAGCATGCGTTCTATCACATATCTTCCGTTTTTTCTCGAAAAGTCAAAAACTTTTTAAATTTTACTATATACAATTTTCGAAATTTTCAAAATTTTGAAAATCCGAGATAGCAGTTTGATAGCGCAGTCTATTCTTAGTCCTTTCATGCAAAGAAATTGGATCTAGCTTAAAAACAGCTCTTGGGAGCGATTGCCGTGGTTCAATGTTTTGCGTCGAAATCGGCCGAACATGACGTCACTCTAACGTCATTTCCGGCCGACCTATGGTAGCTACGAAGTTCATATTTTGACACAAGGTGTAAAATTGATGCAGCCGAAGGTACTGAAAGTTGGGCGTCGATACGTCAAGCGGTTTGGAAGTTATTACAGAAAAACGGGAGGGGGCTATGAATAGCCCCCCCCCCCAGTGGGGCGCGGGTTAAGGGCCCTAGTTTTAAGAAATAAGTGACCCGACTGAACCCTTAGAGATTGGCCTGAGCTCTGACCGAAATAAGTATTTTACCGTTATTCGCGGAAAGGGGCAAAAAGGTCCCTCATATGCTTCTTGTACAATAACGAAACAAAACAAGTTTTTCAACGCAAATTCAGTGAGTGTTCCTAAAAATTTGTTGCGCATATTACGTGAATGCAACATTGCCGGGTCATGTTAGGTCAGGCTGCCAGAGCAAGTTTGTTAACTTCATACTGAAATCGATAGGTAGGTTATTGAATAGCTGCCAAATCGCTACCAACTTAACAGCGAAAAGAAATTTCTAAAGGAACTTCCGTCGTCAATCCCCTTAATGACCAATCCCGGTGCATTTGGGGGGGGGGGGGCTAAGTTATATTGCCGCCCCGGTCGAGTTTCGAATGGGGGGGGGGGGGCTTTAGCCCCTGCCGCCCCCTGGATCCGCCAGTGCCGCCGGGTACGTGAAAACACAGTCACCAGTCCACCGCTGGGTACGTGAAAACACAGTCACCAGTCCACCGCCGAGTACGTGAAAACACAGTTACCAGTTCACCAACGGGTACGTGAAATTAGGCGACCATTTAGGCCAGTTTACGTTACGTTCTGGTGAAAGTCAGGTCAGATAAAAAAGGTCAAAATTTCCAAATTGCTATGGTTGCATACAAAGGGTAGGTAGGTATTCGTTGCAGCTCGTCACGGGGAAACCATGGGTGATCTTAGTTTTGCGCTAAGTGATGTAGAACGACTTAAATAGAGCTTAAAAATTTGACGTCATCAATTAAGAGTAGTTTTTCGCCATAAGTTTGTCAAAAAGAAACCGTCAATATGAAATTTGTCAGTTCAATGGATGAACTTGCTTTCTATAACATGTAATGCGTTTATTTCCATTTTATTAGAGGGGTATTTTATATAAAAAATAGTTTTAAGGGATCAAATTCTTTTTTTCTAAAAAAAACTTATAGCAGTTTTGAAGCACTGTTAATTCGACACCTTGTTTATTAGTTAATATCTTTATCTACAAAACTATAAGCGTGGCAGCCCTTCCCGCAGAATCTTGAAACATGACGTCAGTCGACGTTATTTATGGTCAGCGTATCATATAGCTTCTGTAAAAAATAGCCACATGGTGTTAAACTGATGGCCGGATGATTCTTTAAATTTGGGAACGATATGTACAGCCCTCTGCAAACTGCGTGGTAGGTATTCTTTTTTCGACAAAACCGAGAATAACGCGAATACTATGCTAACGGTCACTCGGAAATCGTAACAGCAAGACGCACGGGACTCCGCACCTTAGATTGGGCTTATTTTGGTATACATTTTCCAGCTAATTTGGCAACAACACACGAAAGTTTATATCTGCCCCCAAAACAAACTTTTGCATTTTGTTGCTGCACTAGGCGTATACTTCGATCAGTGATAGAACCAATCGAAGGAGTGGAGCATGGCACATCTTTATGCAATGAGATCCGACCGACTGATAACTTAGCCTTTGAGTTATTCTCGGTTTTGTCGAAAAAAGAATACCTACCACGCAGTCTGCAGAGGGCTACAGTCGTGTAAGTACAGGTTGATGGTCCTCTACTCTTTAGCCACCGGGTTCCTATGGCTCAGCATTGGCAGCAGCCGCCTGGTACCGGTAGGCTGTGCCGCATGACCCGAGAGTGAAGCGGCACAGTCTACCCACGCCGTTTGACATCGGCTCGGGTCGCCGGGTGGAGCGCTTTGTAGACCAGCTGTTGCGTCAGACCAGCGCTGGGGGGGGGGGGGGAGGGGCTCGTCTCAGTGGTTGGCGTGGGCTGGCGAGTGGTGTGGGGCGTGTTGGTGGACCATGGGGGCTGGTCGGGTGTGTGTGGTCACTTCCTGGACCTGCATTGCACATTTTGCGTCGCTTAACAATTGCATTCCTGTTTTTGATAAACACAATGCACGAAAGACCCAGCGAATATAATTTACTTTACTTGTGCATTGTGCAAAACGTGATTTGGCACGATATCGAGGCAACCATAGGTCTTGTGCCTATGCATGATATTTAGGCAATACGTATATGAAAACGGTAGACGGATACTGGATGTCAATTCGTATGCTAAATGTCGGCACGTATTAAATGAATGAATGAATTAATCAATCAGTCAAACAATCAATCGACATGCATAAAACCGTAACCACTAACAGCAATAACCATCCTAACTCGGAAAAGCAGCCGTAGCCATGATGAGGCTCGAACCGGGACTCCACGCTGTAAACTTTGCCTATGATCCATCATCATTCCACCAAGCTAGAGTGACCGGCACCCGAACCCACAAAAACATTAATTGACTTTGCCGCCGACCTCCCGGCCCCGCCGCCCGCCCGGCCAGACTTTGCCCCGGCCATAGCCACCACCCGGTGTATCTCAACGTAGGAGTGCTCGACTGTCAAACTGACCGGTAGTGAGGGGCCCGGTTCGAAACGCTTCGGATGCTGGATGTTTATTTCTCGTTGGGAGGCTTTGCGTTTAGTCCACTTTTCAGAAAGATCATTTGGTGACTGACCTGCTTTCTTTCTTTGCTGCAATTCATGAGGAGACCGTATGCACCCTTACCTGTCCTTCCGCACCCCACTTGGGAGATGGGTGGTTGCCCCCCTTGGGTTTTGTGAATATATCTAAAACGAATTTTTGGAGGGGGGATACGATCGGTTCTATGCGACAAGTGACCACAAACGCCCAGCCCCAGGTCCGCTCACTCCTTACCCATATCACCCCCTCCCCACAACACACTCCAGCCCGCCTCATCCACTGAGCCGAGCCATAACGAGCCTCAGCGCCCCGGGGCGCGACCTGTCAGCGAACACTGTTATTATATAATAACAATGATAATATATCAAATCCTTGAAACTCTATGAATGTCGTCTCGCAGATCCGGCAGTTTGGGCTTCAACGACTGGATGTTGAGGTGTCCAATTATTAGGTCTGGTCCAGTGTCGCCGTGGCGGCGCCAGCTCGCGCCGCCTCGATGTCCCCGACGCCTGGACGCGCCCCTGCCCCCGCGGCGCACGCAACCGCCGGCCCGCGTCCCCGCCGGTTCGCTGACAGGTCGCGCCCCGGGGCGCTGAGGCTCGTCATTACTCGGCTCGGTGGATGAGGCGGGCTGGAGTGTGGTGTGGGGCGGGGGTGATGTGGAGAGGGAGTGAGCGGACCTGGGGCTGGGCGTGTGTGGTCACTTGTCGCATAGAACCGATCGTATCCCCCCTCCAAAAATTCGTTTTAGATATATTCACAAAACCCATGGGGGGGGGGGGGCAACCACCCATCTCCCAAGTGGGGTGCGGAAGGACAGGTAAGGGTGCATACGGTCTCCTCATGAATTGCAGCAAAGATAGAAAGCAGGTCAGTCACCAAATGATCTTTCTGAAAAGTGGACTAAACGCAAAGCCTCCCAGCGAGAAATAAACATCCAGCATCCGACACGTTTCGAACCGGGCCCCTCACTACCGGTCAGTTTGACAGCCGAGCACTCCTACGCTGAGCTACACCGGATGATGGCTATGGTCGGGGCAAAGTCTGGCCGGGCGGGCGGCGGGGCCGGGAGGTCGGCGGCAAAGTCAATTAATGTTTTTTTGTGGGTTCGGGTGCCGGTCACTCTAGCTTGGTGGAATGATGATGGATCAAAGGCAAAATTTATAGCGTGGAATCCCGGTTCGAGCCTCCCCAGTAAACATGCCGACGTCGGCCCGACGTCGGCCGACGTCGGGGTGACGTCGGCAACTCGGCATCGGCATGCCGACGTCGGCCCGACGTCGGTCCAACCAGGTCCAACCTCGGCACGACGTCGGCTGGATGTCGGATATGCCCGCATGTTCCGACGTCCAGCCGAGGTCCAGCCGACGTCGGGCCGACGTCGGACCAAGGTCAATTGCTGAGGTCCAGCCGACGTCGGGCCGATAAAAATAATATAAAATACATGTTTCATGTTTCATAAAGAGCTTCTGTATTCAAAATATCCTCAGGAAACTCAAAGCTTCCTCCACGCCACAACCCCCTGATCCGGACTGGACGGGAAACTTTATCCCATTTGGGATTGCCCGTAAGCCGAGCTCGCCCGTAGCCGGGTGCGTTGAGTGCTTGGGGGCTGCTCGGCCTATCCTTTGGTCAGGCTCAGCCCCGGCAACTCACCAGGGCCGGGCCCAGTTCATATAGAAAGGCCAGTCGGCAAGTGTCACTTTGTCAAAGTGCCACTTATCAAAGGGAAACTTTGGGAAACGTTGGTGCAGGTGTGTAAGAGTGGCTATATGAATCCATGGTGGGGTCGCCCTTTCCAATAAGTGTCACGTAACAGCAATGGGACCAGGGACTCTATATGAACTGGACCCAGGGTGCTCGCCAAGAAGACCAATGTCTCCATCCTATGATCCTTCAGGCTCTGAAATGGTCTTGTCAGACCGAAAGGGCATAACCCAACAAAACAAACCGAATTCGTTAGCTGGCTGCGTGGTGTTGTGGTTAGCGCACTAACCTCGCGTTCGAATGACACAGTGTTCGAATCCCATCGCCGGCTGATGCTTTTGGCGTATTGTCCCAGTAAACATGCCGACGTCGGCGACTGAGGGGCTCGAATCCCGCCGCCGGTCGATATTTTTGGCGCGTTGTCCCAATATACATGCCGACGTCGGCCCCGTCGGTCCAACGACAAACGATCTCGTCAACCTCGGCAAACGATATCGGCCCGACGTCGGCTCGACGTCGGCTGGACTTCGGCTGGACGTCGGAACATGCGGGCATATACGACGTCCAGCCGATGTCGGGCCGAGGTTGAAGCGACGTTGGGCCGACGTCGGGCCGAGCCTCGGCCCGACGTCAGGCCGACGTCGGCATGTTTACTGGGTCATCAGGGCTCCGGCTGCTTTTCCGAGTTAGGATGTTTTGATTGCTATTAGTGATTACGGTTTTATACATGTCGATAGATTGTTTGATTGATTGATTGATTGATTCATTCATTTAATACGTGCCGACATTTAGCATACGAATTGACATCCAGTATCCATCTACCGTTTTCATAAACGTATTGCCTAAATATCATGCATAGGCACAAGACCTACTGTTGCCTCGATACCGTGCCAAATCACGTTTTGCACAATGCACAAGTAAAGTAAATCATATTCGCTGGGTCTTTCGTGCATTGTGCTTATCAAAAACAGGAATGCAGTTGTTAAGCGACGCAAAATGTGCAATGCAGGTCCAGGAAGTGACCACACACACCCGACCAGCCCCCATGGTCCACCAACGCGCCCCACACCACTCGCCAGCCCACGCCAACCACTGAGACGAGCCCCTTCCCCCCCGCGCTGGTCTGACGCAACAGCTGGTCTACAAAGCGCTCCACCCGGCGACCCGAGCCGATGTCAAACGGCGCGGGTAGACTGTGCCGCATAACTTTCGGGTCATTCGGCACAGCGTACCGGTACGGGGACCCGCAGTTGCTACTGTACAGCGACCCTGAGCAAATTGTCCCAGCACCCTCACAGGGAACAACGATAAGCTGTCAGAGGGCACGCACAGAAAACCTCAGCTGCTCTTGTACAGGGACCGGCAGTCGATAGCAATGTTGTCGGTTGTTACTGGACAGGACAGACGGCTATAGTTGGGGTTCGTGTACAGTAGCAACTGCGGGTCCCCGTACCAGGCGGCTGCTGCCAATGCTGAGCCATAGGAACCCGGTGGATAAAGAGTAGAGGACCATCAACCTGTACACGACTGTACGTACAATACCTACTTTAGAAGATAACGACGGAAGAAGAGAGGAGGGGGCATTTAGCCCCCGCTCCCTCCCCCCGCCCTCGGCGGGGCACGGGTTAACCCTCGCCCATGTAGGGGGGGGGGGGTTGGTGCAACCCCCCCTGAGGTTTTCTTAGCTACACGCCGAACCGTTTCAGATAGCCTGCTCAAATTTTCAGTACCCTTTGGGGCATCCTTTGCGCAACTTTTGGTAAAAAAAATTGTCAAGGTCATGTCATGTCACGGAGTTATGACGTCATAAAGGGAACAACCTCCGGCCAGATTTACGCTAAATTGGAGATTGCTTCACAATGGTATAAATGCCGACTGACCTGACACACTGATGGATTGTTTTAGAATCATAACTGGCTGATTTGACATTGGCACAATGTCCGTTGACCTTTTCAAGGTTACTAAAGGTCAAGGTCAGGTCAGTGACCTCGGTTGACCTGTAATGACTTCTTGCACTTGTATGCCTTTTCGGGGTATTTTGATGCCCTGAATTCGAATTTGCTATCCATTTCAGGCATCGTCAGTTGTTTCTTGTAGTTCATTTTGGGTCAGGGTCAGGTTAGTGACGTCACACGCCTGACGTGACCCAATGCACAAATGACCTTGCAGACTTTCGATGCTCCCAACGCATCATTTTTAGAGTTATGACATCGAAATACACACCAAACGATAGAGAATTGATCAAGGATCACGATAGTGAAGGTTTCAAGTCGATATCTCTTACCGTTTTTTTTTCGCAATCGGCGCGGAAATCTGAAAAAGTTAGATTTTTCCGAAAATTTGACCTTTGACCGGTCATAAGTAGGTCAAATGTTGACCTAGGACCAAAAAATATACCACCAATCGCGAGATCTCGTTGAGAGCAATCCGTTGGTCTTTTCCGCTAAGCTCTACGACGCTCCGTTTTCCAACGCCAGGGGGGGGGGGTCGCACCAACCCCCCCCTGCATGGGCGAAGGTGGCAAAACACCGTTTACGGGCGAAGGTTAACTCTATACTGGACTACGATTTGAAACACTTTTCCTTGGGTCTTCTCTCCGCAGTTTTCGTCATTGGCAGGTAAGAACGCGACTTCTTCGAGCGTAGCTCTGACTTATGTAATGAAAATAATTTTCCGCGATTGTTTCTGTTTTCCGATTAATTTCACGACGCTACACTAGACAGAGTCAAGTAACATTAAAAAATATCATATGACAGGTATTGCAGGTAAGTTAACCCGGCACCGCCTGAGCTATTTCCGTACCCACGATCACGGAGGGAGGGAGGGGGGGGGGGTCGGATTCGACCTCCCTGTTATCTCGAGAACCAATGGTTGTCATCGAGCTCCGCGAGGCGGCACCGAAAGCTCTCTACAAAACCTCTCTAAATTATGCCGACCTCGCTGACCTCTGCTGACCTCTGTTGACCTCGGCTGACCTGTGCTGATCTCTTGTGAACCTGTGCTGACCTGTATTGACCTCCTGTGGACCTGCCATGAGCTTTGTTGACATGTAACTCTGTTGGCTTTGTAGACCTGTCTAACTTTACCTAACCTCCACTGACATTGCTCAGTGCTCACCTCCTTGGCCATGGCCAGTGCAAGTGACCTGTACCTGTACCCGTGCAGACCTGAGCTGCCCCGCTGTGAGCTGCGCTGCTCTCTGTTGACCTGTGCGCCAGTGACCTGTACCTGTACCCGTGCAGACCTGAGCTGCCCCGTTGTGAGCTGCGCTGCTCTCTGTTGACCTGTGCGCCAGTGACCTGTACCTGTACGCGTGCAGACCTGAGCTGCCCCGCTGTGAGCTGCGCTGCTCTCTGTTGACCTGTGCCGACTCCTGCAGCTCAGCGGACGGCCGCCGGACCAGTCAGAGCGCTGTGTTCGGGGCCTCTCAGGCCGACCCGGGCCCCGGCGGTATATCGGCCAGCGTTACCACCACCGACGGCGCCGGACGCGCCGGCACCAACCGCGCCGGAACCAACGGTAAATAACCACCACCGACGGTAAATAACCGCCACCGACCGCGCCGGAATCGACGGTAAATAATCACCACCGACGGCGCCGGAACCGACGGTAAAAAAACACCACCGACGGTAAATAGCCGCCACCGACCGCGCCGGAACCGACGGTAAATAACCACCACCGACGGTAAATAACCACCACCGACGGTAAATAACCACCACCGACCGCGCCGGAACCGACGGTAAATAACCACCACCGACCGCGCCGGAACCGACGGTAAATAACCGCCACCGACCGCGCCGGAACCGACGGTAAATAACCGCCACCGACCGCGCCGGAACCGACGGTAAATAACCGCCACCGACCGCGCCGGAACCGACGGTAAAAAAACACCACCGACCGCGCCGGAACCGACGGAAAAAACCACCACCGACCGCGCCGGAACCGACGGTAAATAACCACCACCGACCGCGCCGGAACCGACGGTAAATAACCACCACCGACGGTAAATAACCACCACCGACGGTAAATAACCACCACCGACGGTAAATAACCACCACCGACGGTAAATAACCACCACCGACGGTAAATAACCACCACCGACCGCGCCGGAACCGACGGTAAATAACCACCACCGACCGCGCCGGAACCGACGGTAAATAACCGCCACCGACCGCGCCGGAACCGACGGTAAATAACCACCACCGACCGCGCCGGAACCGACGGTAAAAAAACCAACACCGAACGCCCCGGAACCGACGGTAAATAACCGCCACCGACTGCGCCGGAACCGACTGTAAATAACCATCACCGACCGCGCCGGAACCGACGGTAAATAACCGCCAGCGACCGCGCCGGAACCGACGGTAAAAAACCACCACCGACTGCGCCGGAACCGACGGTAAAAAACCACCAGCGACCGCGCCGGAACCGACGGTAAATAACCACCACCGACCGCGCCGGAACCGACGGTAAATAACCGCCACCGACCGCGCCGGAACCGACGGTAAATAACCACCACCGACCGCGCCGGAACCGACGGTAAAAAACCACCACCGACCGCGCCGGAACCGACGGTAAATAATCACCACCGACCGCGCCGGAACCGACGGTAAATAACCACCACCGACCGCGCCGGAACCGACGGTAAATAACCACCACCGACGGTAAATAACCACCACCGACCGCGCCGGAAACGACGGTAAATAACCACCACCGACCGCGCCGGAACCGACGGTAAATAACCGCCACCGACCGCGCCGGAACCGACGGTAAATAACCACCACCGACCGCGCCGGAACCGACGGTAAATAACCGCCACCGACCGCGCCGGAACTGACGGTAAATAACCACCACCGACCGCGCCGGAACCGACGGTAAATAACCACCACCGACGGTAAATAACCACCACCGACGGTAAATAACCACCACCGACGGTAAATAACCACCACCGACCGCGCCGGAACCGACGGTAAATAACCACCACCGACCGCGCCGGAACCGACGGTAAATAACCGCCACCGACCGCGCCGGAACCGACGGTAAATAACCGCCACCGACCGCGCCGGAACCGACGGTAAATAACCGCCACCGACCGCGCCGGAACCGACGGTAAAAAAACCAACACCGACCGCGCCGGAACCGACGGAAAAAAACCACCACCGACCGCGCCGGAACCGACGGTAAAAAACCACCACCGACCGCGCCGGAACCGACGGTAAATAACCGCCACCGACGGTAAATAACCACCACCGACGGTAAATAACCACCATCGACCGCGCCGGAAACGACGGTAAATAACCACCACCGACCGCGCCGGAACCGACGGTAAATAACCACCACCGACCGCGCCGGAACCGACGGTAAAAAACCACCACCGACCGCGCCGGCACCGACGGTAAATAATCACCACCGACCGCGCCGGAACCGACGGTAAATAACCACCACCGATTGCGCCGGAACCGACGGTAAATAACCACCACCGACGGTAAATAACCACCACCGACCGCGCCGGAAACGACGGTAAATAACCACCACCGACCGCGCCGGAACCGACGGTAAATAACCGCCACCGACCGCGCCGGAACCGACGGTAAATAACCACCACCGACCGCGCCGGAACCGACGGTAAATAGCCGCCACCGACCGCGCCGGAACCGACGGTAAAAAACCACCACCGACCGCGCCGGAACCGACGGTAAATAACCGCCACCGACCGCGCCGGAACCGACGGTAAATAACCACCACCGACCGCGCCGGAACCGACGGTAAAAAACCACCACCGACCGCGCCGGAACCGACGGTAAATAACCACCACCGACCGCGCCGGAACCGACGGTAAATAACCACCACCGACCGCGCCGGAACCGACGGTAAATAACCGCCACCGACCGCGCCGGAACCGACGGTAAATAACCACCACCGACCGCGCCGGAACCGACGGTAAAAAACCACCACCGACCGCGCCGGAACCGACGGTAAATAACCACCACCGACGGTAAATAACCACCACCGACGGTCAGTAAAACCACCACCAACGGCGACGATCGGCGATCGCGCCAGCAACGACGGTAAAAAAAAAACATCGACTGTAAAAACCAGCACTGACCGCACCGGAAGCGATGAAACCACCCTAGATCGTGCCGGGCCGGAAAATAAAACTTACATACCAAGGAAAAGTAACCATCACTATGTAAACACCACCGACGGTAAATAACCGCTTCAGAACATGCCGAAACCTTCGGTAAAATATACACATGAATGATAATTGATAACCATTACGGACTGCGCCTAAAAGGACGGAGGATAAATGGTACAACACTAAATAGCCACTGTTGATGTCGAATAGCCTTTACCGACCTCGCCAGAACCAATGGCAAATAACCACACTCGATTATGAATAGCTACTGCCGATTGCGCCGGAACCAACAGTAAAGAACCAGTAGCGACGACGCCGCGGGAACCGGCAGTCAATAACCAGCTCCAACAGTAAATACCCGACAGTGACGATAGATCACCGGAACAGGCGGTAAATAACCACCATGGACGGTAGATAAGTGCACTTAATAGTAGAAACGAAACATTCAAACACTCGTCAAATCCCATTTTTGGACACCTTGATCCGCTTCGAAGATGATGGCTCCCTCACCACAGAACTATTCATCAAACCCATGGCCGCTCCGATCATCCTCCCATTTGATTCAGCCCACCCGTTCCAAACCAAAAGAACTAACCGCGGGGAGTAGCGCCACGCCGCTTGGAGTATCTTTCTGTACATCAATTTTGGACGATGTGTGAAATTTTTGACCCCAGGTCATGTCAGGCCAGGTCACCAGGTCAAGTTAACTGACCAAGCCTAAACAAGTTTGCAATCATGTCCAGCCTGCAGTGTTTGTAAGAAAGGTTTTAAACTTGGTGGATTGCATGATGTTATGGGCACTTACAATTTGTATTTCTCGGATATTTTTTTATATCTGTGACCTGAGGTCAGGACAGTGGCGTGACCTTTCCATTATAAGTCAATGGAGAAAAATGAAAATGCCTCTAGATCCGTGTGTACGCATAGGAACGGTACAACTGTTTCAGAATCACAATGATTTGGACCACCCGTGACGACCAAGGTGTCGTTTTTGCTGATAGCCTCTAGAAAGATCATCCGAGGTCATTTGAGGCTACAAACAGATTTTTGCCAATAACTCCCGATTGGAAAGAGATAGAACGCTGGGGATGGCTTCATTGTGCTTGTCTTGTCGAGACACATCGAATGATATGCAGCATGACCTATTTGGGTCACCATGTGACCTTGACCTGAGGTCAAAATTTGACCTTGACCTTTCCAGGTAAAAAAATATATGTTTCGAAGCGGCTTAAACCGCGCATGACTGGGGGGACTCTACAGAGCCCTTTCCCATTTTCGGCAATATCTTTTAAACCGTTTCACAGATCAACACGAAACTTGCAGTATCTTCAGCGGTATAAATTTGACACCTTGTGTTAAAATGTCAACTTTCTAGCTACCATAGTTGGGCCAGAAATGACGTCAGAGTGGCGTCATGTCGGCTGATTTTGATGCAAAATATTGAATTACGGCAAACGCTCTCAAAAGCTCAGTTTTAAAGCTAGATACAATTTCTTTGCATCAGTGGATCACAAATACACGTAGCTATCGAACGGCTATCTCAAATTTTCAAAATTTTTGAAAATTTTGACAAATATGTTTTTCAATTACAAAAATATATATATTTTTTCAAAAAGTTTTTTTTTAATTTTTCGCAAAAACCGAAATGTATGTGATAGAACACACACTGACAAATTACCCTAGCAAGCTGTAGCCCAATATATTCAAAAGTAGCTAAGTTATGTGCATTATTGTCAAAATTTTACAATTATATGTATATTTTTCAAAGCCATATTTCAGTACGTTTTTGACATCGTACAACAATATTAATGGCACCATCGTGTTCCTGAGCTCAAACTGCATCTGATAGGCACCTTCTTTGTTGGAAAATTTCATTTTCTAAATTTGACCTTTTCTGACCTGAAATTGACTTGACCTTCGGTAAATTCAGCTGAAAATGACCTCAAATGACACAGACATTATTTTCAAAATCTACGTGTAAAATGGACCATGAAACAAGCGTCAGGTGACCGATATATGATATACAATTTTCGTGACCTAGGATGACCTGGCCTTGACCTGAAAAATTCAAAGTAAAAGTTTGGTATCCTCACCGCATCTAAGGCATATATCAAGGAGTGCGTAAACCAAAAATGAGCCTCATGGGGCTTGTAAGCCGGTGGCAAGAACCTAAATTGTGAACAAGCCAAAATGCTGATAATTTTTGCTTTGATCTGACCTGTGACGTCATCGTTGACATCAAGGTCAATGATATTAGGTTTCGCTCGACAGTTTTCCAATTTCCAGGGCTATCAGACGCCGTTTGAATTTTGACGATCGGCCCAGTAGTTTCGGAGATAGGAGGGGAGGGCTCTGTAGAGCCCACCCCCAAGTCACTTGCGTTATGGAAAAGAGGAGCATTCATTCTGGCCGGGGTTCATAACGTCCAGGGTACGATATGCCCAGTGTCGAAATGTCCAGTGCCTTGAATGGGCCAGAGTTCATAATGTCCAGGAATTACAAAGTCACTGAAAATTACGTCATTATGTAAACAAAAACACGGAACCAGCTCAATGCGAAGCAGTGCAGTGCCGAAGGCAATGCCTTAGGAGAGATTACAGGCAATAGTAAATCAAATATTTTTAGGTTAAGTGGTTATGTATCTGGCTTCAGGCCTTCGATATATTTAAATTCGATATATTAAATTGATATATTTCCTTTAACACCTACGTTCCGTTGAGGGGGGAACTCTCTTAGCAAAGGGGCTCCGGACTTGCAGTATCGCGCTCAATGACGGCCGATCACCTGTGTCCACAGCGGTGCTTCTGACGGGCAGCATCGCGCTCAATGACGGACGATCGCCTGTGTCCACAGCGGTGCTTCTGACGGGCAGCATCGCGCTCAATGACGGACGATCGCCTGTGTCCACAGCGGTGCTTCTGACGGGCAGCATCGCGCTCAATGACGGCCGATTCTCCACGTCGACGGGAATCGTTCGCTCGTCGGGCGACACGGCCAAGGGCACCAAGACGGACGCCCTGGCTCTGACCAACTCGGTCGGCCCGGACGGCGCCGCACACGGTCAGTCCACCGAGCGACGGATAGAGGGGGACGGAGAGGGGCAGGGGACGGGGGGACGGAAAGGGACTGAAGGACGGGGGGCGGAGGGACGGGGGATGGAGGGACGGGGATGGAGGGACGTGGAGGGACGCGGAAGGAGGAATGGAGAGAACGGATTGACGGGGATGAGGACGAGGGGCGGATAGACGGAGGGACACGGAGGGATGGAGGCTGGGACGGAGAGACGGAGAAGGATGGAGGGACGAGGGACGGATAGACGGAGGGACACGGAGGGATGGAGGCTGGGACGGAGAGACGGAGAGGATGGAGGGACGAGGGACGGATAGACGGAGGGACACAGAGGGATGGAGGCTGGGACGGAGAGACGGAGAAGGATGGAGGGACGAGGGACGGATAGACGGAGGGACACGGAGGGATGGAGGCTGGGACGGAGAGACGGAGAAGGATGGAGGGACGAGGGGCGGATAGACGGAGGGACACGGAGGGATGGAGGCTGGGACGGAGAGACGGAGAAGGATGGAGGGACGAGGGACGGATAGACGGAGGGACACGGAGGGATGGAGGCTGGGACGGAGAGACGGAGAAGGATGGAGGGACGAAGGACGGATAGACGGAGGGACACGGAGGGATGGAGGCTGGGACGGAGAGACGGAGAAGGATGGAGGGACGAGGGACGGATAGACGGAGGGACACGGAGGGATGGAGGCTGGGACGGAGAGACGGAGAAGGATGGAGGGACGAAGGACGGATAGACGGAGGGACACGGAGGGATGGAGGCTGGGACGGAGAGACGGAGAAGGATGGAGGGACGAGGGACGGATAGACGGAGGGACACGGAGGGATGGAGGCTGGGACGGAGAGACGGAGAAGGATGGAGGGACGAGGGACGGATAGACGGAGGGACACGGAGGGATGGAGGCTGGGACGGAGAGACGGAGAGGACGGAGGGACGAGGGACGGATAGACGGAGGGACACGGAGGGATGGAGGCTGGGACGGAGAGACGGAGAAGGATGGAGGGACGAGGGACGGATAGACGGAGGGACACGGAGGGATGGAGGCTGGGACGGAGAGACGGAGAAGGATGGAGGGACGAAGGACGGATAGACGGAGGGACACGGAGGGATGGAGGCTGGGACGGAGAGACGGAGAAGGATGGAGGGACGAGGGACGGATAGACGGAGGGACACGGAGGGATGGAGGCTGGGACGGAGAGACGGAGAAGGATGGAGGGACGAGGGACGGATAGACGGAGGGACACGGAGGGATGGAGGCTGGGACGGAGAGACGGAGAAGGATGGAGGGACGAGGGGCGGATAGACGGAGGGACACGGAGGGATGGATGCTGGGACGGAGAGACGGAGAAGGATGGAGCTTTAAGAATTGCGTGCGTCATGGTTGTGTAGTTGTCACGAGAATCTCTCAAAATTTAGTTCAAGCTTTTGGGAAATATAGAACGATAATCAAAAGGCAGAGATAGCCATTTGATTGTACCTTAACCCTCGCACGACCAGGCCATTTCTCATAACACGAACGACCAGGGGGGGGGGGTGTTACGACCCCCCCTGGCGTTTCGAAACGGAAGGTCGTAGAGCTTAGCGGAAAAAACCAACGGATTGCTCTCAACGAGATCTCGCGATTGGTGGTATATTTTTTGGTCCTAGGTCAACATTTGACCTACTTATGACCGGTCAAAGGTCAAATTTTCCGAAAAAATCAAACTTTTTCAACTTTCCGCGGCGATTGCGGCAAAACGGTGGGAGATATCGACTTGAAACCTTCACTATCGTGTTTCTTGATCAATTCTCTATCGTTTGGTATGTATTTCGTTTCCCTAGCTCTAAAAATGGCGCGTTGGGAGCGCCGGAAGTCGGCAAGATCACAGTCGGCGGCAGAAATTCGAAAAATCAAAATTTAAATTTTTGAAATCTGATTGTATTTTTGGATTTGGGAGGTCCATTTGCTCCCTATAGAAGCTAATATTGCTGCATATTCCCATTGAGGTGACAAGAATTAGCAAAATAGTGGTTCGGGCGCTTTTCAAAAATAGTACCGGACGCTGTTCCTCTTGTGACGTCATAGCTCCGTGACCTGACCTGACCCGGTCAATTTTCTTGCACCACACGATAGCCAATGCTTGCCCCAACATGCATGGGAAGTTTCATCATGATCCATCAAACAATGTGGGTATCACCGGCAGAAAACCTAGGGATTCGGCGCACACGTTTGGTAACTGTCGGCCGGAGGCTGTACCTCTTATGACGTCATAACTCCGTGACCTGACATGACCCGATCAATTTTTTTCGGCAAAAGATGCGCAAAGGTTGCCCCAGAGGGTATTGAAAATTTCAGCCCGCTACGACAAGCCGTTTAGCGTGCACTTCGAAAAAAACCTCAGGGGGGGGGGGGGTTGATACAACCCCCCCCCCTAGGCGTTCTAGGGTTAATATTGTATTGGCAGTCTCAGTGCTGGTACTATTGGAAGGACCATCAATTATCTTTCATAGGTGCATAAAAAATGATTATTTCCATTGTAAAATATCACTAGCTAGAGATCATCCTAAAACATTGTCGAGACACGTAGCAAAGTCATCCCGCTTGGCAACGTCACCCCGTTTATGGTATCAAAAAAAAAAAAAAATCAACAGATTTTCCTTGAAACTTGGTTACAACAAACTTCAATCAAATCCCTTCTGGTATCCAAAATTTGGCGCACCTTCGGCGCCGTTTTTTAGCCATAGTGCGGCGAAAATTGTGTGCTTTTAACGTCCCCCCAGGAACTCGCGGGTAAATTTTTAATGGGTGTTACATTTAAGGCTGAAACAGACTCTTTCGGCGTTCAGGAAATCGCATGCGAGAGCCTATTCAAATACATTATAATTCTTCCCGCATCAATCGCATCTGGGAGGTGCGTGCGATTGATGCGAGCGTGCTTCCATGTATTTGAATAGGCTCTCGCATGCGATTTCCTGACTGCGGAAAGAGTCTGCTTCAGGCATTAGATAAATATCCACGGAAAAGGGTGATGATATACAAGCAATTCATTCATTATATGATGCTTAATTGATTTTTTATCTGCCTCAGTAAAGAGCATCGTTGCTATTAACTGTCGCCAAATGGGAGGCCGTTCGGGCAGCCGCCGGTGGCGGCGAGGCCGGCCGGTACCGTTTTGGGGGCGGCCGGTGGCGGCGAGGCCGGCCGGCGCGGGTACCGTTTTGGGGGCGGTGAGGCCGGCCGGCCGGCGCCGGTACCGTTTTGGGGGCGGTGAGGCCGGCGCGGGTACCGTTTTGGGGGCGGTGAGGCCGGCGCGGGTACCGTTTTGGGGGCGGTGAGGCCGGCGCGGGTACCGTTTTGGGGGCGGTGAGGCCGGCCGGCCGGCGCCGGTACCGTTTTGGGGGCGGTGAGGCCGGCGCGGGTACCGTTTTGGGGGC
Source organism: Amphibalanus amphitrite (assembly GCF_019059575.1). Lineage (NCBI taxonomy): Eukaryota > Metazoa > Arthropoda > Thecostraca > Balanomorpha > Balanidae > Amphibalanus > Amphibalanus amphitrite. The sequence goes on from NW_024881866.1 coordinate 502,604, forward strand.
GGTGAGGCCGGCCGGCCGGCGCCGGTAGGGGAGAGTGGGGTAAGATGCCCAGGGTGGGAAAGACGCCCCACCCCCTCTAGCGGCGAAACAAAGAATCGAGCTTGGAAATTAGTGTTCTTAGCGTAAAGCGGAAGCCTGCCTCGTTAACTTCACAAAAATTTGCGAAGCTCAGTTGGGTAACGGCTGGCTGGTGATTGCATGTTTTTTATTTGCTGCTTTCAAAAAATGTTTTGGTGTTAAAACATTGTAATTATCAAAGAAGGTAGATAATTTTTGCGTCCCTTGCTATAGTCGTGATACATTTACATGCGTGTACTGTGTCCCAAACAGTTTGTTTCAGGGTGTAGTTTTATGGCTAACAAATTGTACTGATTTAATGTTACTTCGGTACCTTGGGGTAAGATGCCCCCTGTCCTGATGGGGAAAGACGTCCCCCCTAAATCCGTAGGCTGTCCTTCAAGCAGCCCGTCAAATCATTTATTGCATGCTTGTGATGAGAGACAAAAGCCGATCTGGGACTAATGAGAGTCCGGTACGGTCGGGTGCTCCCCATGCCGGTCTCTCGGCCCACACAGCGACTTTTTGGGCGGCATCTGACTCTGAGAGCCCTCACGACGGCCTCTGCGGGCCCCATTATTGGCTCCAGGGCCCCTCACGACATCCTTTGAGGGCTTCCACGTTGGCTCCACGGGCCGCGCTGGCATCTGAGGTCCCCACGATGGGCTCGAGGGCCCTCAAGCATCATGAAGACCTATAAGGGCCCCACAGTGGTCTCCGAACGCCACCACGGAGGCTTGCTTGGCCGCGCTGGACTACTCGTATGATGGCCCTAACGATAACCTCTGAAGCCCCTTACGACTACTTTTGAGGGCCCTTACGATGACGTTTGGTGTTTACTGCAGGCTCGAAGGGACTACTGATTCGTTCAGGCGATTCACGTGACCATTTATGTCACTTAAAGTGCAGGGGGCATCTTCCCCAACGCCAGGGGTGTCTTTCCCACCCTGTGGGGTAAGATGCCCCCTTTCACTTCTTCAGGAAAATGCTTAATAGCAAAAAAAGTTATCCTATTTCATTCACGGAAGTGTGATATTTTTGGAGAAAAATGATGTCGGCTTCCGTTGAAACTCCAAGTTTTTGCTTTCCGGTCGTCATTTTCGAATAATATATGACATAGCGAAACCCTGGGCATCTTTCCCCACTCTCCCCTACCGTTTTGGGGGCGGCCGGCCGGCGCCGGTACCCCTTTGGGGGCGGCCGGTGGCGGCGAGGCCGGCCGGCACGGGTACCGTTTTGGGGGCGGTGAGGCCGGCGCGGGTACCGTTTTGGGGGCGGTGAGGCCGGCCGGCCGGCACGGGTACCGTTTTGGGGGCGGCGAGGCCGGCCGGCACGGGTACCGTTTTGGGGGCGGTGAGGCCGGCCGGCCGGCGCCGGTACCGTTTTGGGGGCGGCCGGTGGCGGTGCGCGCGGGGAGCGGCGCTCGGTGGGCTGCTCTGACTGGCGCTGACCTTTGCAGGCGTCCAGCACACGGCCGCCAGTACCGGCTCCTCTCAACAGTCGTCCTCTGCCGCTGACGTCACCGTCGGCTCCAGGGTGAGTGGCCATTGGCCGGCTGTGACGCCACCGGCTGACGTCACCGCCGGCCGCAGACTAACGGAACCGGTCGTGGCCGTGGATGTTGTGTAGTGTAGCCTGTCCCTGTTATCCGGTGACGCTGCATACCCAGGGCGGCGTATCACCGACGCTGCCAGCGCGCCGACGTCAGACTTGTGGTCGTGTTGGAGCAATGGGCTTCGTGTGTCACACAGCTCGCGAGATGCGCCGGCAGCGCGCTGGCAGCGTCAGTGAAACACCACCCAGGTTAAATATGAAATTTCATTATTAATAAATGCCGGCATTCCTCACCAGCTCCCGTTATACCACTGTTTCGTTGAGTTGGTCGTCCCAGAAAATAGTTGGCAGAGTACCGTACCGTAGCAGTGACCGCCGACCTGCGCCCAGTTCGGCGGTGGCCAGTAACCGTTGGCAGAATCCTGCGCCAGTGACCGCCGACCGGCGCCCTCTATCGCAATGAACAGTTGGCACAATCCGGCGCCAGTGACCGCTGACCGGCGCCCTCTGCCGCAGGTCGGAGACGTGGGCAGCTCTGTCAACGTCGGTGGCGGTACGCAGACTACCAAATCGTGATCCCAACCCATGGAGGGTCGCCGCGGACCGTCCGGTGACCCCTGGAGGACCGCCACGGACCGTCCGGGCGGATCGGTGACCCCTGCACTCTTGAAGGCCGAGTTTTTCGGAAGTCTTTGTCAAATTATGGTCACAGCGCACTCCACACGGACACCCGATTTGGACGAGAAATACACCACAATAACAACAGCCACTTACTTTGTTCAACTCATAACTTCAGTGACACCCTCTGTGAAAAATAGATTTTTGTTTGCTAGAAATAAACGAAATTCAGGATCCCGGGATGACCTTCGCCGTCGGTGATTCGTGAAAGAATATCAGCTTTGTAGGAATAAATCTGGTTAGGAAGTTTTCTGGGAGTTAACCTGAAAATGGCTGTCAAATAACATTGAAGCCGAGCCTTAGAAGCATGCTACATATATTTGTTAACGGATGTGAATCACTACAGAGCTACTGCTGTCAATGTCAATGTTATCCCGGTTAGAGTAATGTTTGCAATACAAGAGTTACCCGGTGACGCTTTTGTCGGGTTGGACTTGCAAAAAAAATCGACATAGGCGCAGACGGGCGGGATATGGGAGTGAAGAGCGTTCACCCGGGAGTAAAGAGCCGTCAAACGGGAATAAAAAGCGGTCACACGAGAGTAAGGAGTGGTCATATGTGTGTTAACCCTCGCCCGTATTGGTGTTTTGCCAGCCGCGAATGTATCAGGGGGGTGCACAGTGATGCAAATGGGGTTCACGAGTGGCCATAAATACGAAAGAGGCCTAAAATTGAAGTTCACTTAATCGAATAAATCGTAATATTGTCAGTCAGGCAATTGTTTGGGGTGCCTGAAAAAGCATGATTTCAATGTTTTTGTCAAAACCGGCCTCGTGTATGATTGTCAGAAGTCGAGACATTTTCGATGTCGTAAAATGACTGTCAGGTACCTGAAATTCAAGTGCCGCTAGCGTGCGTTCATGTCATACAAACTGCAAAAATTATATATGAAAATGATCCCCGAAACCTGCTGCTTCTAATGCCACGTCATAAAAAGCCGTATCTATTTTGGTTTGGCGGTGAGCTAACTATTTGTAATCATGTTGCATCTGCAGTTTTTTACCAAAAATATTTGCTTTCAATTCACCTTCAGCACTTCACGCAGTGTGTGCCCGTTAGTGCACCATATCATAGCATTCCCTAATCATTTCTGAGTCGCATCGTGAAAGAATTAAGGCGCTAGCACAGGGCTGACCGGCGCTACAGAAGTTTTCGTCCGGCACGGTCGGGTGCCGCGGCGCAGCGGGCGGCCCGGGCGGCCGCGCCGCCGCGCCGCCCGGACGCCGCGCGGCGGCACCCACCCGCCCACTGCGCGCCCACTGAGGCACCCGACCGCCCGGACAAAAACCTCTGTAGCGTCGGTCAGCCCTGTGCTAGCGCCTTAATTCTTTCACGATGCGACTCAGAAATGATAAGGGAAGGCTATGGTATGGTGGACTAACAGGCACACACTGTGTTAAGTGCTGTAGGTGAAACGAAAGCATTTTTTTTTCTTAGTAAAAAACTGCGATTGCAACATGATGATAAATAGTCAGATTACTGCCAAAGCGAATAAGATACGGCTTTTGTGACCCGGCATTAGAAGCAGAAGGCGTTGGGGATCATTCCCACGCACAATTTTTTCAATTTGTACGAAATGAACGCAAACCAGCGGCGTTTGAACTTGCGAGTGTCTGACCGTCATTTTACGACCTAGAAAATGTCACGATTATACACGAGGCCGGTTTTGACAAAAACATGGAAACCATGTGATTTCAGATGCCCCAATTATTTGTCTACTCGGCCATATCGCAATCAACTCGATTTGGTAAACTTGACTTTTGGGTATTTATGGCCACTCGTGAACCCCATTTGCATCACTGTGGGGTGGGGTCGTCCGTGGGACCCCTTGCCGTTTTGCCCCTGATCGAGCTAGAGCTTCGAGAAAAAAAAATGAGCGTGTTGCCCGTGACGAGAGGAAGCTGATGATACCCAATTTTAAGGTCCTAGGTCATTGGTTGACCTTCCAGGTCCGGTCAATGACCCAAAAGTAGGGAAAATCGGGACCGGTTAGAACGTTGTAAGTGTGACTACTATAAGGTCTTGCGGGGTGCTGATCACGATTATCATGTAAGTTTTCATCACAGATGATGTCTTCATGCATTTAGGCCAGGTCGGGTCAGGTCAGGTCAACCGCCCAGATAACAGACCCATATGGTTAGCATATGGTTTTTAGATGTACCTATTAGGTGGGTTTACATGGGCATGGGCTCAAGATGGTCTACACACACACATGGTTCCCATATGGTTTCGTGGTGGGTTTCCAGCTTTAAACAGTAATCAGTGCAATCAAAGTTATTTAGTTCAAGAATAATGTCATTTCTTATATCAACACTCCCAGACCGTCTTATTTCCCTTTCGTTTCCATTTCCATTTTATTTCAATCAATCAATCATGTATTCTTATAACACTCCACGTGGTGGCTCTTCCGGTTACGCGTCACATTTTACAATGGTACTCACATTCATGCACATTCACATTCATAATAAAAGGTAGGTATAAAAATAAAAAGTAGAAATAGGTACAAATAAAATGAGAGACATCAGATATCGGCTGGCTGGTGGTGCGATCACTGCGCCCGCCGAGTACAAGTCCGCGAGCTCGCCGAGTCGCGCGATACCGACTTGCTGCTGTTCCATGCGGAAACAGCACGGAATGCAAAGCAGCGACGAGCAATCTCTGTACGGACCCTGGGCAGCTCCAAGAGTCTGTCGGCTGTGCCTCGAGTGACACGGCTTGACACGGTCTCACGGTAAGTCACACGCTCTCTCAGGCACACAGGCGAACGAGGCGAGTTACATGGGAGTACACAGTTAAGCAGTGATACGTAGTGGATACGCCGAGGACATGTCGTTGATTTGCGGCCTCAGACGATGAATATACAACGATTCCAGAATTCTTAAAGGTAGTGTGCCACCTTTGAAAGATTTCCCGTTTTATTTTTCCTAGGATAAGAAGCTTCTGTTTTTACCTAATATCGCAAAAAAATCAAAAATGGGCCTGGAATAGTGCCTTTTTCGCCTAAAAGTTTATCGGTTTTTAGATATGTATAACAACTGTAGTGGGCTCACCTGCAAACAGGCGTCGGGCAACAATCGCGAATGCGGCGCACTTGTGACAATACGCAAAGGTCATTATAGTGTTACGACCATACGACGTACGGGAATGAGTTATCAGCTGTCTAATCGTAGACAACACAATGTCGAGCCTTAAACTGTAAGCCTGTATTGGTATTGTTTCTTAAATTTGGCTGTCGAACATTAATTTGTGGTTTGAAATATGATTTTATGTAAAATAATTGATATGAAACAGCCGTCTCTTAAGTTATGACCCCATTACACCACACGCAAGTGGCAGAAATGACAATGATCAGCTGACGCATTTTTCTTGGCCGAAGTCAGAGCGCGCGGCCCGACGCACCACGCGTATTTGGAAATTCCGACCTCGACGAGCATCAGAAGCCACCTAACAGGCGTGTTCGAAACCGCAGGAGATGATGATGAACGGGTTTATCGAAACTTGATTGGATGAGCCTATCGGTAATAGCGATTTTAGTGTGTGCATTTATTGTTCATAGTGGTGTGAAATGTGGTTGGGGTACGACCGACAACCCGTCGGGGCGAAATTCGCACTGGGGTACTCAAAATTTGAAGAATTTAAGACGTTTCCATAAGTTTTGAAGGTATGGATAAGTTCTAAAAATCCGGTTCTCCTTATCTGGGTCATTAACTCCATATGGTCCAGGAAAGCTGGCACACTACCTTTAAATCAGGGAATGTACTGCTTCTACTCAAAATTTGAAAGTCGTCTATCCCTAGTGATGATTGACATGACAAGGCATGGTCTCTGATGGATGATGCTGAGGGAGATGACAGTAGTTGACCTGTACGATGTGACTTGCCTAAGTGCTGAGCTAGTGGTCACTACGAGAGCTACGTATCACTGCTTAACTGTGTACTTTTATGTAGCTGTTTCGTTGTGTACGTCATTGTACTTTTAATTGCATTAGGCAGTTTTCTAATTCGAAGCTGAACTCGAACTATTGCATGTGCGTGTGCGATATATTTTATGATCAAAAGTGTGTTTGAATATGTGTCCTGTATTAATTTGAAAAGAGTTTTGTCACTGAAGATGAATCTTGAGTTACATGGGTATTTATGTTACAGGGAGTATGCGATTTCAGTTAGTTTGCAACGACCCTAGGGTGGTTGTAACTTGTAACCTCCCTGAACGATCAGCTTGTTTGCAACGAACCTAGGGACGTTACAAAATAACTGCTCGTTCCGGGACGTTGTAACGAAACTAGGGTCGTTGCAACCTCCCTAGTCAGTATGCAACGAACCTAGGGTTGTTACAAAATAACTAGGGAGTTTAAGAACTCATCGAGTCTCGTTTCACAGGAGGGCCGTCAACAATCTTGTCCAATGAAAATCTTGTTCAACCTAGTTCAGAAGGAGAACAAGGAAAGGAGAACCAAATTTGAACATTCAGCTCAGGAGTATTTCACGACGGCCATCTAGTACACATTTTGTGCAGATCAGGTGCACATTTGGTGCAGATTTGTTCAAATTAGATGGGCATTCGCCAGGAAGCCCTTCGTGAAAACGGCTATTATCCGCTCGTTTCCAGTCTTTGTGATTGTAAACGTTCAAACATGTGAAATGATGGCATGGTCCCATGCATTATGGTGGGTATCATTAAGGTCACGTGAAGATCAGGTCAAGGTCATTGACCTTTGATGACCTTAGTTCACTTCTTCTGGGTTCATATATTTTAGGCTAGTTTTTGGAGCTGATTTCGAATTCAGCATCCATTTAAACATTTACGAAGTAATTTTGGCGCCTTCGTACCATGTCACGAAGCTGTCAGCGGTGGTTGACACCTGCTATGGGCAGCTAGCAAGACGCCTAGTGGTTGACCTGACCTGACCTGACCCGATCTGGCCTAAAAACATCAAGACATCATCGGTGATCAAAGTTAACATGAAATTCGTGAGCAGCGCTCCGAAAACCTCATAACAACCTAACTCTCCAAGTTTTAACAGGTCCCGATTTTCCCGACTTTTGAGTCACTGACCTGACCTGGAAGGTCAACCAATAACCTAGCCCCGCCCCGCGCGTTTGCGGCTAGCAAAACGCTAATAAGGGCGAGAGTTAACCCCGCCGGACCTGTTGGTTTTCTACATACGCGCCGGCCGGGGGGGGGGGGGGGGTTGGTACGACCCCCTTGTGGTTTTTCGCCCCTGATAGAGTTAGAGCGTCGCAGAAAAAAAAACGAGCGTGTGTGCCGTTAGGAGACACAGCAACTTGTACCCGATTTTAAGGTCTCAGGTCAACCGGTGACCTCTGGGGTCAGGTCAAGTGACCCAAGACGCGGGTTCGGTTTTTGATAAATAATTTCTTTAAAAAAACAGTCGCAAAGCGCGATTTTAGCATCAACGTGCTCGCCTTGCTTAGGCGCGTCGAATGCAGGGGCGGCGGATTCGGGGGGCAGGGGGGGGGGGCAGCTGCCCCCTGGCAAATTCGTGGGGGGCAAAAGTATCTTTTGCCCCCCCCACAATTTGTGACAAAACTTAGACAACAAACATACCTGATTATTCTGTTCGATCATCTGAAGATGTAACCAGATGCCCATATACTTTATCATACGTTGCCTTTCATGACAAGTGTTCGCGTTCAATTGAACTTTTCCTCTCTTCAACCTGGTTTTGGAGGCATTATAAGCGTCAACGTGACGCAGCGGCAACCCAGGCCTTCAGTGACCGCTAACAGGGGCGACGGACACGGAGCGGCAGAGGAGGCATCGTTCCCTAAGAAACTTCTGGAGGAGGGACAAACGTATATTCTTGCCCCTCCATAATTCGTGCCCTAAACATGAGAAACATTTCCATAGCCTGATATTGCAGCTATGCGCTCCTACAGTTTGTCCAACGGTGCCTTTTGAATATGTTTAAATGCTAACCATTTCCGCTTCATAGCTTTTTTTGTCTTCTCAGATTCGATTTAGATATTTTAAGTGTGCAAGAGACGCAATTCACACCCTCAATGGTCGTTTGCCGCTATTTTGTACCTACATGAATGCCAAATCGCAAGCGAGCGGAGACGGAAGGGCTAGCCATTCGCTTGCGGGTAGTTTAGGACTGATGAGCGCTCGTAATAAGCCACTCCCCTGATTTTTTTTTCGAGCGCAACAGTTTCCAGTGCAAGTAACATGGTAAACGCCGAGGTCGTTATCATTGACCACATTGACCAATGCACGGTATGACACCCAAAGGCCAGTCATCAGAGATCTGCTTTGGGCATTCGGAGGCTTGTGTGGGGCCAGTGTAAAAGCTGGATGTTCACAGTTCAGTATCCGCTTTATTTCAGTATTCACTATTAAATAAGTAAAAAATAACGTTGGAAACTTTTGAGGGTTAGGGCACTGATCATTAGTGGGCCCCCCTCTGGCTAAAGAATATAGAGCATCGAACACGAAAGCAAAATCTAAGGCATTTTGGAAAAATGAGTATGCCCCACAGCGTCCGATAACTACCACCTTCCAGTGGGTCAAGCCAACGGGGTCAAAGTCTATAATTGCACTTAACGATAGCACTAACCTTGTCTCACTTTTCGTTGAAGTCTGTTCCGAATGGTTTCGGCGACAGACTGGCTGCACTGAGGTCGTTTGGTATGTGCAACTGTAATTAAAGCCACCTGAGGCGCCCTGACACCAGGCTGAAGCTGGGTTGGAAATGCTTCGTCTTTGCAGATATCACTGGCCGCTGATTCTCGAGTGCCTGAACCGGTAGATGTCGTGGCAAAATTTGGTGTGATAATTTGGACCTTATCGTAGTCAGCGCACCCTAAAGCCCTAGTAAAGAAACGCCCCCCCCCCCCCCCAGAGCTTCTGGATTCTCGTTCCAGTCCACCGAATTCCTTTACCCTAGTCCGCTGCTCGACTCCCTCACCTCAGCCCTCCGTTCCCAGCTTGACGAGCGTTTGGGCCTTAGTTAAGCCTTGCTGTGGGCTTACTGTAGGATAAACCCATCGAGACAGCCCGTCTCGGTGAGCTTAGTTGGCGAGCTACTGCCTTGGGGTGGGTTTCTGGCGGATTGCTGTCCCAATAGGTTTAGATGCGACCGACTGTATCTGAATGTTTGAGCGGTCTCCTCCCGCTGTTAGTTTCAGTTGATATCTGTCTCAGAAATACTTTTTAAAGGAAGGTTAAACGGAAATCGAACGTAAAATGAACAGAGGAAATGGTAACGAGTTACCTCATTGAAGAATAGCGCTCGCCTACTCCAAAAGGTTCGGAACCGTTCTTCAAATCTGATTTGCGATCGGGTTATGGGCTATGGCACAATTTTTCCCATTGGAGCAGCGAGCTTTTTTTCTAACACAGCAATACGAAAATGGTTATACCTATCGTCCACTGGCAGATCCAGGGAGCGCGTATATAAAGCAAATATTTACTCCCCCTCCCCTTGCATCGCCCGAAATAGACTAAACGTACCTTATGTTTCCTAAAAATAAAACTTTTATCAGATTTATTTTTTGCTTCATACTGTTCAGCAGTAGGTCCGTAAGGAATCGAAATCCGAGGAGTTTTTGGATTTTGGACACTGGGGGGGGGGGGGGGGGTCCCCTACAGCGTCGAAAACGCCGATCTGGATCCGCCTATGACATCATCTCGACTGGGATCTTGCCCCCTCACGCCAAAATCGAATCCGCCGCCACTGGTCGAATGGTATACTTTTTGTTCGGGGGAGGTCAACTTGAGGTGTTGACCTCGGGTCAAGGTCAGGTCAGAGACCCCTAGGTCGCGAAATTGGTCAAAAGAGGTAATGTTGCTTATAATTCGATTCGGCAGGTCTCCCTCAGTCCATTGGTGGCTTGGCCGACTCGCTAGCTCAGTTTGATCGGGAGTTATTGACGAAAAGCTCGTATGACCCTAGTGACGTCATAAATGACGTCACGCAACGTCACCATTGCAAAATTGAAGCATCTAACCTTGCAAGGAGTGCATGAAATCACGATCCGTGTGCTTGAGATAGTTTGAGATCGTACCCGGCGCCAGAATAGCAGTTTTCATTTTTCTCAATTGACTTATAGTGGTGATGTCACGTGACCGACCTGACCTCATGTGACCTTTAGGAAAAATCCTAGAGGTACAAATTGTGAGACTTCTAAAAGATGCACGTACTGTAAGTTTCATCCCCCTGTAAAAGCTCCTCTGGGACTGAGGGCGCTGCGAAGTTGCGGCATCTGAGGACCGTTCACTTATGACGTCATAGGTCAGTACCCTGACCTGACCTGAAAATATGGTTGGTGTCACAAGATCCGGCTTGAATCAAAAGTCCGGTATGCCTAGTTACAGCTCTCAGTTGCTAGCGTGTTCGGAGCTATCGCGAAAAAAACTGGGGGGGGGGGGCGAGGATTAACCCTATTAGTGGCAGGCTCCTGGCTACCCCTATGAGTGGCAGGTGGGGGGGGGGGCTGTTTACCACCCCCCTGATATCTCTAGATCTAACGGGCCGATTTTCAAAATTCAAACGGCATTCGATTTCGCTCAACGTGATCTACATTTCTAAAAAAATTATAAAAATGTCAATAGGAGTTTTTGGATTTTGGACACTGGGGGGGGGGGGGGGGGGGGTCCCCTACAGCGTCGAAAACGCCGATCTGGTAGAGGGGGGTAAAAACGGGCAAATTGCAGATACATTTTAGACTGTTTATCACGGCCAGGTTTCTGAACCAATCTTAAAGGGACTATCCCACCTTTAACATAGGGTTTGAGTTGAGATAGCCAAGTTTGCGGCGAGGTTCAGAAACCACTATCTATCTAGGTTGCAACCCCCGCGGCCTCTTGGTGTTGAAGAAATTCGTTCCCTTCATTTGAAAATGGGCCTTGTACAAGGCCCTATCTTCAACATGGAGCGACCGTTAGTGTGACGTCACCTCGTTTAGTCATTCTGATTTAAATGGGTTTGTTCGTTGAAAAATCGCTTAAAACTTGGTCTGAACTTTGTTGTGGTGCCTAGCAGGGGCGCCGCCACGGATTTTTGACTGTGGGGGACGGACTGACCGACTGAAAACCCAAAAGTAGACATTCTTACCGTGGCTTTTTCGGTCGGATGCATTCAACGTTTAAAGCAAATGTGCCACTTTTAACATAGGGTTTTGAACTGAAGTAACAGTTTTGTAGCTTGAGCTGAGACGAGAACAAATCAAGAGCTTTTATGGCCCAACGATCACCCTAGCTAGCCAAATATATCGGTATCGATTTTAGGTTTGAAGACTGAAGTCATTCCCATAGATTACACCTTGTCATTCTCTTACCGAGGAATCCATTCCCTTACGGAAAAAATGCTAATTGCTAGCCAATCAGCATTCAGCTGGTTTGAATTACATACTATGCTTGGTCAACGCGTAATTAGCATCCGCTGCAATATAGGTAAGTAGCCTCTACGAAAGATGGAAAATAGTGATTTAAAAATAAATATAAAATCCTTTGACAAATATTCATTATTTCCTGACCATTTTAAGTTTAAAAACTCATAAAACTGTGGCAAAACAACTGGTTTGAGGAAAGTAGTTTAGGTACATAGGTGTCGATTTCTACCGAGTTGGGGGTGCCCGGGCGCAGCAAATCCGCCGCCGCCCTAGCGGTGACCTTGACCCGCGCGGTCTGTTGAGGCTCCAAAGCCAAGCTGGCCGAGCCGGCGGGAAATTTGGAGAGCTCGGGCACCCCCGACTTGGCGGAAATGGACACCCATGTTTAGGTATTTCCTTAAAGTAATGGCTATAGACCGCATTCCCACCCAGAAAACCTTAGGTCAGGAAAACCAAGTCAAGTAGTCAAGTCGCCTCAAAGTTTTGCGGTCCTGTCAACCGTATAGCTTATTTCTTAGAAGCTGGAAATTTAGTGTAGCGTGACTGCAGAAGTGTGCGGTCGGAGCCGGAATCAGTCGGAGTTGACTGTTTTGGCCAGTTTTGGCCAGAGTCGGAGTTGAAGTCTTCGAAAATGTTCGGATTTTGACTTCGAGGTCGGATTGGTGTAAAGTCATGTTCTTGGCTGGTTAGACGAAATATATTAGGCCCGTGTTCGGCCAGTCGTGTTATACGACACACGTTGATCACGATATCAAAAATCGGCAGTTCTGCGATGACATGGGTCGGATAAGTGCTGGAGATTTTGTTGGCCGAGGTGGCAGGGGTCAGACCAATGCATGTAGGCCCACACCCCATATACTGAGTATCTAAACCTCCTGGACCCTCTCAGGTTCGGCACCGGCCGTTCCATCTCTTCCATCCTCAGGACAGTCAAATCCTTCTCCACGCCGCAACCCCCTGTTCCGGGCTGGACGGGCAACTCTATCCCATGCGGGAATGGCTCCACTGGAGCTATAGTCCTTTGCCGGGTGCAGTGAGTGCCAGTGGGCTGGGCTGCCTGTTCAATTGGTTGGGTTCATCCCAAGTGGCTCACTGGGGTGGCTGCCCTGACTAATGTCTCCCACTAATTCTTTCATACTTGCGGCTCTGAAACCTGCTCTGAAATGGTCTCATTGGACCGAAGGGCCTAATCAAATTTCGAGTAGGATAGCAGCCAGTAAAACGCCTTTTGGGGCGACCAACGGAGCGAACGAGAGGGTGGGGTGGGCCTTGCACGTGCGAAATTGCGAGGGGATACCTCCAACTAACTTGTGCACTGCACCCTTCTAACCGGTCCCTAACGATGTGCCAAATTTGAGCGCAATCGGCCTAGCCGTTCTCGAGATCTGGAAGCGGCACCCTGCACGTGCGCACGTGCAAAATGGGTCCCAACTGACTTTTGCACGGCACCCTACTAACCGCTCCCTAACATGTATCAGATTTCAGCACAATCGGTTCAGCCGTTCTCGAGATCTGGAATTGACCCCTGCATGTGCGCACGTGGAGCAGCAGCCCAACTGTGGCACATGGATATGCATTGCCTAGTGGGTATACCTACCTACATGCCAACTTTCAGCGCAATCAGCCCAGTAGTTGCCAAGATATTGAAATTGTTACAAACTAACTGACACTTCTTCGTTTTTCACGTGGCACGTGCATATGGGGTCACTCACATGCATCGGGAATAGTCCGATACTCGTTAGAAGGAACGAATCTAGTGCTACCTTACAAAAAGTACCGCATGTAAATCGGTCAAGTGGTTGCTGAGATATAAGCCTAGCAAAAGCGTGACCACGGCATACTCAGAAATTTCCGCTAACCTACGAAAGACTACGCTCGCTTCGCTCGCTCCGTAATGAGTTTGGGGGGGGGGGGGGGGGGACGTCCCCCTTCCATTCTGAGAGTGGGGGGGACGCGTCCCCCCCTCCCCCCGGTGGCGGCGCCCATGGTGCCTAGAGAGTAAAAAGAATCAGCTTTATGACAGTAATGTGGCCTGGGGAAGGAGGTAATTTTGGGCTGTGACGTCACATATTTGAAAGTTTGTGTTTGGAATATGGGAAGCCTAAGATGTTTAATGAAAAATAAATGCCAGAACCGTGTTCCTGGTCATCCAATCTATATAGTCGGGCACAATTTAACTGGTTTTAACAACATTTTAGAAGGTGGGATAGTCCCTTTAACGCAACTTTTGCCGATCGATAGAGAATGAACCAGGAATTCACATGGATCCTAAAAATATGCATTTTCAAAAATCATAGGTGGATACAGATCATTGAAATTGGGGGTACACAAAAAGAGTAAATAAGGTTTTTGTTGGTACTGTTTCTAAAAAGGGTGGTAATGGTCTTGTTATGTTACAATTTTCTTATGAGAGAACGACTACAATTGTATTGGTCATGCATAGGCGGTGTCAGGGCACCTATGTTGGGAGGTAAAACATAACCCCCCTTTTTGGACGCCTGGATCCGCCTATTATAGCAAAAACGTGTCAAAAGAGGATGCACAATAACTTTGTTACGTGTATGTTATCACATGATACCTTTCATTCACTGTTCGTAAAACTGGTGCATACAGTTATCATACATCAGCATCGTGATCTGCGCCCAAATGACTCGATAGGACCCCCCCAATTCCCAGTGCTCTGGAGCCGCCCCTGGTAAAGTTATGAACTTGAAATTTTCAGAGAATGTGCCCAATTTAGTTTTAGGAAAAGTCAGAAAATTTCAGCATCGTAGCTTCAGCGGTTTCGGAGATATTCCCGAAAAACCTGAGGGGTGGATGAAAACAACCCCCCCTGCCACTAATAGGGTTAAGCCAGGCTGGGCTGGGTAAGTTTGGGTCAAGTAGTAGGCGTCCCACCCGCACCACCTGTTTATAGCAGGTGTACCTAAACCACCAGCGAGAGCTTCGTAGCAAGTTGCATTGGCACCACAACTATACGTATGCATATGCTGGCGATATAATGCAGTCAAAATAATCACAGTTACGTGCTTTGTCCCGGGCACCACATATACCGGGAGTTCCTAAATAAACAGTCGAATTATTTTTGCTTCTAGTGGCGTCAACTAACAAAATCACAACAATCAAATTGCACGTGATGATAGCACGTGCAATGCCATTTTATTTCATACCAAAATCAATCACTTTCTATCATGCAGCCGTATAGTACAGACATAAAAACAAAAATAGTACATTTCTATTTTGAGACAAAGTCAATCGTTGCAACACAACGTAAGCTACGCCGACACTTAAAAAGGACCCAAGTGCCATCAAGAACCGTCATTTTAAGTATAGTTGAGAAGTTTTTGGCAAGAGGTAGTGTGGAGAACGTAAAAAAAGGTAAATGTGGCCGAAAAAGAACCAAGAGGACGCCTTTAAACGCCCAAAAGGCACGAGAAGCCCTCCAGAGGAGCCCACAAAAGTCGCTCAGACGGCTGGGCCAGGAACTGGGCTGTAGCAAAACCACCGCTCACCGTTTGGCCAGAAACGACGTTCAGCTGTTCCCGTATAAGGTCTCCGTTCACCAAGCACTGTCGAAAGTCGACAAACAGTCACGGCTTCTTTACAGCGGCGGGTTTTTGAGAAATTGCGAGCAGGACAATGAGTTCCTTCACCGAATCTGGTTCAGCGACGAAGCCCATTTTCATATGGATGGCCGCGTGAACTCCCAGAATTTTCGATTCTGGTCGACGGAGCCACCCGATTTGGTCGCGGAAGCCCCTCTGCACAGTGTGAAGTGCACAGCCTGGTGTGCAATGAGCAGCGGTGGCATAATCGGACCTTTCTGGTTTGAGAACGACGCTGGGGAGTCTGTCACCGTCAACGCTCAGCGCTACCGGCAAGTCCTAGCCAAGTTCTGGACTGCGCTGAACAGGCGGCTGGGTGGAGACAGGCAGCTGATGGACCAACAATGGTTCCAACAAGACGGAGCCTCGGCGCACACGGCCGTTGCGACTCGAGAATGGCTGCGGAACCGATTCGGTTCGCGGGTTATCTCCCGCAGAGAGGTGCGGACCTGGCCCCCGCACTCTCCGGATCTGACCCCACTTGACTTCTTTCTCTGGGGTCACCTGAAGTCACAGGTCTACAAAAGCAACCCCAGAACCACAGATGACCTCAAGAGGGCCGTGTCGTCCGCGGTGCGCCGAGTGCGGCCGGAGATCTGCCGGGCTGCGGTGGAGTCCGCTCGGCGACGCGCAGAGCTGTGTGTGGAGCGAGAGGGGGCTCATCTGGAACACGTCCTCTGTGGCCGCAAATGAAGAGACAGCAAAAAGAAGATGGTATCACGTGAAATGGCATCGACTATTGTGTATGTTAGAAAGTGATTCGTTTTTGTCATGCCTTCCATGCTGATAATATACAGCTTTTACATACGACTGTTTATTTAGGAACTCCCGGTACATACTCCTGAGCTGAATCTTCAAATTTTGTTCTCCTTTTCTTTTAAATTGAACTAGGTTGAACAAGATTTTCATTGGACAAGATTGTTGACGGCCCTTCTGTGAAACGAGACTAGATGAATTCTTAAACTCCCTAGTTATTTTGTAACAACCCTAGGTTCGTTGCATACTAACTAGGGAGGTTGCAACGACCCTAGTTTCGTTACAACGTTCCGGAACGAGCAGTTATTTTGTAACGTCCCTAGGGTCGTTGCAAACAAACTGATCGTTCAGGGAGGTTACAACCACCCTACTGTTAACGCCACACCCCTTGAGACCCTAATTTTTCGCGATTATTTTTAAATGCATGGAAGAATTTCAACCAAGCTCAGGACATGGCCGTTGCAAGACCTGCCGAAACTTTTACAATTTAGATATTTTGTCGCCATTTCAATATTTCAGGCAATTCTCATTGACTCGTAATGTTAAATTTCGAGCAAGATTTTCACCCGGCGTGTAGAGGCTATCACCAGTCAGTCTGTGATACGTTATGACGTCACAGCTAAGCCCCGCCTCTGTGGTCTTGGCCTGCGGCGGTTTCGGGCCGGCGCGCTGTCACTTGCGCTGTGGCGGGGAGCGGGGACGGTCGAGCAGTGCCGAAAGCCGGCGGAGTTGTGCGTAGCGTCTTGTCTGAGAGTGCCCAAAGAGCGACATGATGACTGAGGAGCCATAAATGCTCAATGCGTATTGCTTGTACAATGCTGATATCAGGCCCATGTCACTCCACTTTTGATGACATCATAAGGGGGCCTCAGGACAATTAATGGCGCGGTGCGCCACAATCGCTCCCAAGCTACTGGCCAACAGCTGCCATTTTTGAAAATATTATTTTGAAATAAAGTTTCAAGTAATGAAAATATTGTAATGAAGTTGTTACTTAAATCGATACTATATCTAAAAACTTACTGAAAAATGATTTATCCATAGTAAAAATACCAGTATAACGCCTTTTGCGGCGACTAACGGAGCGAGCGAGAGGGTGGGCCTTGCACGTGCGAAATTGCGAGGGGGTACCTCCAACTAACTTGTGCACGGCACCTTACTAACTGGTCTCTAGCGATGTGTCAAATTTGGGCACAATCGGCCCAGCCGTTCTCGAGATCTGGAAGCGGTACCCTGCACGTGCGCACGTGCAAAATGGGTCCCAACTGACTTGTGCACGGCACCCTACTAACCGGTCCCTAACCGTGTACCAAATTTGAGCGCAATCGGTCCAGCCGTTCTCGAGATCTGGAAACGACCCCTGCACGTGCGCACGTGCAGCAGCACCCCAACTCTGGCACATGTATATGCAGTGCCTAGTGGGTGCCTACCTACATGCCAACTTTCAGCGCAATCGGCCAAGTAGTTACCGAGATATTGCAACAATTACAAAAGTGACACCTCTTCGTTTTGCACGTGGCACGTGCATAAGGGGTCACCCACATGCATCGGGAATAGCCCAGTACTTGGTAGAAGGAATGAAGCTACCCTACAAAAATTACCGCGTGTAAATCGGACAAGTGGTTGCTGAGATATAAGCCTCGCAAAAGCGTGACCACGGCCGGCCGGCCGGCCGGCCGCTCATACTCAGAAATTTCCGTTAATCTAAGGAAAGACTACGCTCGCTTCGCTCGCTCCGTAATAAGCTCGATGCGTTTTTACGTTGCTTTCCTGCTGCTGCAGAGGGTTTTTAAATCGTCTATATCTTCAAAACCGGCCATTTCTTAGCATATTGCTGCTTTTTTTTTGTCGCTGGAAAATTAGTTGGGCTTTCCATTGACATTAACGGCTAAGCGGTATGTGCAGAGTGCCATCAATAATCTTCAAATGAAGTTAGTCATTTTTACGTTGCAAAGGAATGGAGTACCCCTTGCGAGCATCAGGGATGACGTCACTCAGGATCTGTCTCTGATTGGTCGGCGGGGGAGTGACTGTACCTTCTATAGATGGCCTTGGCTGATATGTTCGCTGGTATTTTTTTTTTTTTATAAGCTGCAAATGACGGGCAGATGGCATATAACTGACATAAGGTTAGGAAATATTCACCTGTATTTAAAGCCTATGGCGTTGCAGATAATGCGATAATGGGATGTCAGATGTCATCAAGTAGCTCCTGATTTGTACATCGCTATGCACCCATCGACCAGCGCAATAATTAGCTAATTGCCTTCGCTTCACATCATAAGGCTCGCTCGTATTTCACCAAACAGATATCCTACATCGAAAATCGTATTTGTTAGGAATCGTTAACGTTTGTTCGAAACATGTGTGAGGAATGGTGGTCCTCTTGGTCCCAAATACAAGAGTCAACAAGAGCATGACATTTACTTGACCGTCTGCTGGAATTGATTGCGCTGACGCACGTGAAACGTCAGCGAAATTCATAGTCCTTTACAGATGGCAGGGGTGTCGTTTGTACAGAGGTCGCTGATGGGCACAGGTCAATGCCGCAGTCGTGGGCGGAGCCTAATGTCATATGACGTATGAAAGCCTCTATCCAGGATGGAAAAACATTTAACGTTACGAGTCAATGACAAGTGCCACACAAATTTAAGTGACGACAAAATGTATTTGCAGAAAAAGTTTCGGCAGGTCTTGAAACAGCTATTTCCTAAATACAGTTGAAATTTCTCTACGCATTTAAAAATAATCGCGAAAATTAGGGTCTTAAAGGTAGTGTGCCACCTTTGAAAGATTTCCCATTTTATTTTTCCTAGGATAAGAAGCTTCTGTTTTTACCTAATATCGCAAAAAAAATCAAAAATGGGCCTGGAATAGTGCCTTTTTCGCCTAAAAGTTTATCGGTTTTTCGATATGTATAACAACTGTAGTGGGCTGACCTGCAAACAGGCGTCGGCAACAAGCCGGGGCCGCAGCTTTGGGCGCGGTCTACCGCATCCCCGCGGGCAGCCCCGGGCTATCACATGACACCGGGAGGGCTTGGGTCAGCGCACGCTGCCCCGACTCGGCTACCTCACGTTACCGGGGCCCTGGCTTTGGGCGCGGTCTACCGCACCACCTAACAGGCGTGTTCGAAACCGCAGGAGATGATGATGAACGGGTTTATCGAAACTTGATTGGATGAGCATATCGGTAATAGCGATTTCAGTGTGTGCATTTATTGTTCATAGTGGTGTGAAATGTGGTTGGGGTACGACCGACAACCCGTCGGGGCGAATTTCGCACTGGGGTACTCAAAATTTGAAGAATTTAAGACGTTTCCATGAGTTTTGAAGGTATGGATAAGTTCTAAAAATCCGGCTCTCCTTATCTGGGCCATTAACTCCATACGGTCCAGGAAAGCTGGCACACTACCTTTAAGGGGTCTGGCGTTAACAGTAGGGTCGTTGCAAACTAACTGAAATCGCATACTCCCTGTAACATTTACATGGGTGTTGGGTGGGCTTATACCATATGCTTCCCATCTGGGCCTGGGATTAATTTCACTCACCTACTGAATACTGATGACTAGGGTCTAAGTGAGAGTTTTCAGAATATAACATTTTGATTTTTGAACCATGTATATAATGAACATGGGTAATACATGGGCTTCCCATGTCATTTCAAGGCACATTGCTAACTATTATGTGGGCTACCCTACCCGTATGGTAGCCCGTATGGTTCCCATATGGTTTTTGAATGGGTATTACAGTGGGATCCGCTTAACCCTCACCCCACTGGGGGGGGGGGCTATTCATAGCCCCTCCCGTTTTTATGCAATTTCTTCCAAACCGCTTGACGTATCGACGCCAAACTTTCAGTACTTTCGGCAGCATTGATTGAACACCTTGCGTCAAAATATGAACTTCGTAGCTACCATAGGTCGGCCGGAAATGACGTCAGAGTGCCGTCATGTTCGGCCGATTTCGACGCAAAACATTGAACCGCGGCAATCGCTCCCAAGAGCTCAATTTTTAAGGTAGATCCAATTTCTTTGCATGACAGGACTTAGAATAGACTGTGCTATCAAATTGCTATCTCGGATTTTCAAAATTTTGAAAATGTTTGAAAATTAAATATAATAAAATTCAAACTTAATATTTTTTGACTTATCGCAAAAAAAACGGAATATGTATGATAGAACACATGCTTATGACTCATTCTAGCAAGTTTTAGCTAAATATCTTCAAAATGGCCAAGTTATACGCATTATTGCAAAAATTACAATTATAAATTTTTCAAATCAATTTTTGGTACGTTTTTGACATCTTCCACCAATATAAATAGCATCATCGTGTTCCTGAGCTCAAATTGCAACCAATAGACACCTTTTTTGTTGAAAAATTATAACTTCAAAATTTGACCTTTTTTGACCTGAAAGTGCTAAAGCTAACCTAAGCTAAAGCTAACCTAAGCTAAATTCAACTCAAAATGACCTCGAATGACACAAACGACATCAAATTCGAAATCTATGGCCTAAATGGATCATAAACATGTGTCACGTGACCGACATAAAATATTTCCGTGACCTGTGATAACCTGACCCTGACCTGGAAATCAAAGTACAAGTTTAGTACCCTCAGGGTATCTAAAGCATCTGTTCACGAGTGTGCAAAACAAAAATGAGCCTGATCTGACTTGTAAGCCGGCGGCCAGAGCCCAAAATATGAACAAGCCAAAATGCTAATAATTTTTATTTTGACCTGACCTGTGACGTCATCGGTGACCTCGAGGTCAATGAAATTAGGTTTCGCTCGACAGTTTTTCCGGGGCTATCGCTTCAGACGCCGTTTGAATTTTGACGATCGGCCTAGCGGTTTCGGAGTTAGAGGGGGGGGGGGCTATGAAGAGCCCCCCCCCCCCCAGTAGGGCGCGTTATACGCAGACCCCAGTGGGCCGCGGCTTAAGAAATCCTCGGATAGTAAATCCAGCCGCTTATTGTGGTCACTTGAGCTGTTCACTGATTTTCTCCATAGACGCCCATTGTTAATCAATCCGCTTGATAAATAAAGCTACTCCGCTTAATGAAGCCAGCGGGTGGGAGTTTCTAAGTCCGCAGTCACGTCTTTCCCCTCGAAATGTGACGTTTTGTTTTTAACCGAAATTTCAGAAGCGGTCAGTAGACGTCTTTCTAATATGTTGTAGACATGCCCTATTTGTTTTATACCTTTTTGGAGGAGATTGCGTCTGCTAAAAAAAAAATTATCTCTACATTCATGTTTTTATTTAGCCAGATTGTTTGTTTGAGCACTTGTTCCCCTGTCACTGGATCTGGTTGGCTTATATAGGCCCAAGCTGCGAGTACCTCTCTCCAGAAAGTACTTGTCGTTGTTTCGTGAATAACTGTCTTTGATAGATTGCAATCAAAAATATCGAATTGTTGAAACGGCGTGAATTTTTTCTTCAATACTTCCTTCCAGTTTGCGTTAATATCTACATCTTCATACTTTTTAATCCAGATCATCTTCAGGCTGTTCGCCTGCGAGCATATGTCCGGGACTTGGAGTCCTCCAGCTTTGTATTTACTACGGAGTGTTGCTCTTTTGATTTTGTCTCTCTTTCCGCCCCATATAAAATTAAATGTTATTTTCTCGGAGGATAAATGATAACAATAACACGTCAAATGTATATTGAAACACACAAAGCTTTCGGTATGAAAATACCTTGATCACTGTGTAAACAGAAATGAGGACAGAAATAGTCACCGGCAGCTTGTACAAAAATATAAAATAGCACTCGAAAAATAGATCACAATCACGAGATTATCTATCGGGGTCCTGCCACTAAGCTTACAGCGCATGTTGCTAAAGTTATAAATCCAGTCCTAGTATTGATGGTATCGCGTGCTGATATGTGAGCCGCTTCTAAGATTTTTCGTGTCGTTTTTCGTGCGCCCTTCTCTAATAATCGAGTTGCTCCCCAGTTCGGTAAATGATGAGATTGTTCGGCATGTACGACGATTGCGTTCGATGTTCGATGAAACTTAAGGTCACTTTTATGTTCTTTAAGTCTCGTTTCGACCCCCCTCCCCGTTTCTCCCACGTAGCTTTTGTTACACCCACCACAAGGAATTTCGTATACTACACTTTTCGGAGAATCGGATGTGTCGGACGTCTCTTTCGGTCTTCGTTTAATCATCTCGTGTATCTTCGTTCCCGTGTTCGTTGCTACTCGTATGCCTGTCTTCTCCAGTGATTTAGAAATAACCTCCGCGCTCTTGAAGTTTGGAATCGACATCCATTTTCGAAGGAAAAAGCGAAAATGGATATCGATTCCAAACTTCAAGAGCGCGGAGGTTATTTCTAAATCACTGGAGAAGACAGGCATACGAGTAGCAACGAACACGGGAACGAAGATACACGAGATGATTAAACGAAGACCGAAAGAGACGTCCGACACATCCGATTCTCCGAAAAGTGTAGTATACGAAATTCCTTGTGGTGGGTGTAACAAAAGCTACGTGGGAGAAACGGGGAGGGGGGTCGAAACGAGACTTAAAGAACATAAAAGTGACCTTAAGTTTCATCGAACATCGAACGCAATCGTCGTACATGCCGAACAATCTCATCATTTACCGAACTGGGGAGCAACTCGATTATTAGAGAAGGGCGCACGAAAAACGACACGAAAAATCTTAGAAGCGGCTCACATATCAGCACGCGATACCATCAATACTAGGACTGGATTTATAACTTTAGCAACATGCGCTGTAAGCTTAGTGGCAGGACCCCGATAGATAATCTCGTGATTGTGATCTATTTTTCGAGTGCTATTTTATATTTTTGTACAAGCTGCCGGTGACTATTTCTGTCCTCATTTCTGTTTACACAGTGATCAAGGTATTTTCATACCGAAAGCTTTGTGTGTTTCAATATACATTTGACGTGTTATTGTTATCATTTATCCTAACTGTCTTGGATATTCTACAGTTATTTTCTCGATCGTGCTTATTAACGGCTTGGACGGACATGGCAATACTGTCATTAGATTTATCAATTGAGAGAGGGCCTCTGTCTTCACTAGATGAACCCTTCCGTATGGAGTAAGATATCTATATAGTGGACCACAGTGATAGGCGAGCCTTCAGTTTATCAATCTTAGCAGCGTAATTAAGCTCTCCTATGTTGACGGCGGGATCTGAAGTTATTGTTATACCTAGTATCTCGACCTCTTTATGGCCCCAGTCGAGGTTTAAATTCTCACATATGGGAGGCATTTCAGTAGCGTTTTTACCTGTCCAAAACGGCCTTGTTTTGCTCCGATTAAGGTGAAGTCCGGAGACGGGTTCAAATTGTTCGAAGATGTTCAAACAAGCGCTCAGTGAGGCAGACGAACCGTCAAGCAAAACTGTTACGTCATCTGCGTATCTGCGTATCATCTGCGTATGCCGAAACCTTGATCTCGGTACCTCCTACGGCGATGCCACGAACGTCCTTTGAGGATCGTATTGTTGACAGGAGAGGCTCTATGCAGAGCAGAAATAAATAACAGCTTAAAGGGCAGCCCTGTCTTACACCTCTCCCAATTGAATACGGCTCGGAAAGAAAGCCGTTCAGTTGTACCGTAGCCTGAGGTAAATTTTCTTCCACTCTTGAAGAATAAACACAGCTGACCAGATTTAGTAGATCGGGACCAAAACCAAATTTTTGCAAGACCTGCTCCAGATAATCCCATTGGACAGAGTCGAAGGCTTTTCTAAAATCGCAAGCCAGAAGTAATGCATTCATATGTTGTTCCAAGCAATGATTACGAGCGAGCGAGCGCAGCGAGCGAAGTGAGTCTTTTCAATATAACGGAAAAATCTCAGTATGAGCGGCCCGGCCCGGCCCGGCCCGGCCTGTAACGCTTTTGAGAGGCTTATATCTCAGCAACCACTGGACCGATTGGTCTGCGGTCTTTTTTGTTGGGTAGCCCCATCCCTTCTACCCCGTAATTGACTACTTTTGATACATCTCAGTGACCGTCGTGGCACGTGCCACGTGAAAAGTCAAGGGTGTTCAAGCTGTTTTGCAAAAGTAGTGATTTTGAGGGGCTCATATCTCAGCAGCCGCTTGGGCGATTGACTTGCGGTAATTTTTGTAGGGTAGCAGCATCCCTTCTACCCAAAATAGGATACTCCCGATGCATGTGGGTCACCCCCAGTGCACGTGCAAAATACAACAATAAGAGGTGCCAAATTTGTTCCCATTTCAATAACTCGGTAATTACTGGGGCGATTTCGCTGAAACTTGGCATACAGGTAGGCACCCACCAGGCAATGCATTCCCATGTGTTGCGGTTAGGGTACTACTGCACGTGCGCACGTGCAGGGGGCGTTTCCAGATCTCGAGAACGGCTGGGCCGATTGCGCTCAAATTTGGTACACGGTTGGGGACCAGTTAGTAGGGTGCCGTGCAAAAGTCACTTTGGACCCCGTTTGCACGTGCGCACGTGCAGAATGCCGCTTCCAGATCTCAGGAACGGCTGGGCCGATTGCGTTCAAATTTGGCACACCGCTAGCGACCAGTTAGAAGGGTGCTTTGCGCAAGCCCATTGGAAGCACCCTCTCGCCCTTCCGCACGTGCAGGGCTCACTATCTCGCTCGCTCGTTCTTCGCCCAAAAGGCGTTTTACTGGTCTCTAATATCGAGAAAAAGTCGTACGGTTTCGCCTATATAGCGGCCTTTTATAAAACCTGTTTGGTCCTCGTGGATAGGTACATGGCTTAATGACTTTGCCAATTCTTAGCGCTATTGCCGTGGTAAATATTTTATATAGAACGTCTAATAAACTAATTGGTCTTAAATTTTCTACGAAACGTTGATCTTTTCCTCGTTTCGGGATCAATATCGTTACGCTCCTTTTAAAGCTTGTTTTTGATACGCCTGTTCTTTGTATTTCCTGAAATGCTTCAGTTACAATATCTTTGAGTTCGTTCCAGAAAAACTTGAAAAATTCAACGGTGAAGCCGTTCGGACCTGGGGATGTTCCATTTTTTAAACTGGATAACGCTGTCTGCATTTCTAGTTGCGTTATACGGCCTTCACAACATTCAGCTTCTAGATATAAAACTTTATCGGAATTCACTGGGATTGTATTGCGTATGCAAGTCCAAATATTTCGGCCAATATTGTTTGGCCTTGGTCACTGGACAACTAAGTATAGCTCACATTGCAGCGATACCCAAAATTATAAATTAAATTCACAGACAAAAAATTCAAATCCCCGCGCGCTATTAACCATGTAGGAGATTCCAAGTTAAGAATATCTAGATACAATCACTATTTCCTACTGTATTTCCTACTGTATTTCCTATACTGTATTTTATAGTTAAATTTACAGCATACTTTGATAGGAAATATTCTACCAGTAAAAAAACTGGATGCAGTAAACCAAATGGCCATGAACGGGTTTGTTTTGGAAACCAAATCTGTTGGAAGACAAAGGTTCCGCCATGGAGCTTCTTCACTTCAGATGTAAAAAACGCGGCAAAAGTGGTGTTAGCACCGGCGGCTGCAGGCCGGGCCGCCCGGACCACCGAGCGGGCCATGTGGCGGCCGGCCGACCACGTGGCGCCTGGGGCTATGCCGGCACTGAGCTGGCCCCATAGCAAGCAGCCCGGTGATTGGCTGCTTGGGCTCCTGCCCTCGGGGCGCATGCGAGGTGACCTCGGGTCAGCGCGCGGTTATTGAGGGTAGTTCGTTCTGGATGCTTGGCGGGGAAGTGCTCGCTGTGTGGGTGGAAGTGGTGCTCTGGCTGTGGTGTGGTGGTGGTACACAATACAGCAAGTGAAAATATCTTAACTGGTGTGGAGAGGAGCTGGACCAGTGGCAAAAGGGACGCGACAGTGAACAGCAGCGAGTCTTCTCAGCGTGCGAGTAGCCGATCATTTCCTTTCATCCGGGACTCATAACACGGCCTCTTCCGGGGTGTGTGAGGGAGGCGGCCACAGTGTCTCGCCATCGAGTCACTGAGCTTAAACTCGTTCCCCGGGTCTTGCCATCGAGGCTCGGGTGCGGGGTCTCCGCTCAGACAGGGGTGCGACCAGTCGGCTCCGGCTAACCTTGCCATCGAGGCGCCGGAGTATCAGTTGATCTGTCCGATTACAGTGGTCTCGCCATCGAGAGGCTGGAATCGGGCAGCGGCTGGCGTCTTCCTCACCATCCTGATCTACCCATCGCTCTCCTACAGTCCTTGTCTATCATCCGGCTAAATAAGTGTCGTTGGCGTGTGAAATACCAGAGGACACGTGGCGACATTTCTGGTCCTCCGCGGGCCGGATTGCGACCAGTGAGCTGAACAGGAGAAGATGGGGATAGAAAAAGAAGAGGCAAAGGATGTCAAACGGCCCGATCCCACTGCAGATGGAGCTTTTAAGGATGTTAGAGATCAAGAGCTTGCTGGTCTGCGAAGACTGCGTGGTATCAAGAGGGCTGTCGTGACGAGGGTGTCCAAGGTGTTAGAGGCAGAGATAGCAAGACATCGGAACCGCGATTGCATCCAGGAAGTAAACGGAAGGCTGAAAGAAGCTTTTTCTGATTTGAGAAAAGTTCATCAGGAGTATGAAACCAAACTCAATGACGCAGAACTGGAGGAAGCTCAGGGATACGCTGATAATCTTGAAGAAGAAGAGTCGGCTATTCGGGGGAAGATCCAGCTGTACCTTCAAGAGTTGGATGAAGCCAAGTCATCAGCTGCCACTTCCCGTCACACTCGAAGTCGTGCCAAGTCACACACGTCAGCAGGCACCGCTGTTTCAGTTCGATCCAGAGAGGCTGCTGTGGAACTGGAGGACGCTGATCGCAAGCTACGGGACCTCCAAGCTCAAGTGGAAGAGAGTCGTCGGAACATGAAAGAAAGACAGGAATTAGATGAACGCGACAGGGTGCTACAGCTCAGAATAGCTGAAGAGGCCCGCGAAAGAGCTGCTCGGAAGTTACACATGTATCAGGCAGCGGAAGACGAATTGAACTGGGATCGTCGGCATGATTTCGACGAAGCAGCTGTCAAAGGAAGAAAGGCATCTGCTGAAGGTGCGGGGGTAGATCAAGCTGCCGAACCACCGCATCGCACGAGCGTACCCGACTATGTGCCTGGTCCAAGACCACAACCACAAGGACCTAAGGCTGCTCCGGAAGTGGAGGTGGATGGTTCATCTCTGAACCCAGACAACTGGACATCAAACAGCAGAGGGCAGGAGAAGCACGGGCATCCACCTCCTGGGATGTCAGCTTTTACCAACAGTGTTCCACGTCTTAATTTGCCGCGGTTCACAGGCGAACCAAGTGAGTGGCCGCGCTGGATCAGTCTCTTCAGAGCACTGGTTCACGATCAGGCATCTCTCTCTGACACGGAGCGGATGGCGCATCTACAGCAAGCAGTAGATGGAGTCGCCCATCAAGCCATCGAGGGATTCTTGTTCGATGGCAAGATGTATCACCAGGCGTTGGGAAGGCTGCACGAGCGTTTTGGTCGAGAAGGTGACATCAGCCAAGCATATCTCAGCTCCATGTTTGCAACTCCAGCTCCTTCAATCAACAGCATCGCCTCAGTGGAGAGGTTCAGTTCAGCTGTCAGCAACACTGTGCTGACGCTGCGCGCTCTGAACCACTACAAATTACAATGATCTGAGAGCCATCGAGAATCTGCGTCGAGTGGTATTGAAGCTTCCTGCGGAGTTGTCCTACCAGTGGGGACGAGAAGTGCATCAGATGCATCCCAAGCAGCCCGATCTGGAGATCTTCAGCAAGTGGCTGGAGACAGAGACTGCCATCTTGAGAAACTCGGCCAACCACAACCGCGATCCAGAAAGAAAAAGGCCATCCGCGAGTGCACGGGAGACCTCGGCGCGACGAACAACTCTGACTACGTCGGCTACGTCTTCCCAGACGGAAAACAACCGACGTCGCTGGTTCTGTGTCCTGTGCAAGGAACAGCACAAGCTTCAGGATTGCACGGAGTTCAAGTCGAAGACGGTGGAGGAGAGGCTGGTCGTAGTGAGCAAGGAACGACTGTGTTGGGGCTGCCTGAACAAGGGTCACTTCATGAGGGATTGCCGCTCTGCAAGACGATGCAACTCGAATGGATGTAATGCATCTCATCACCGACTCATACATGTGGACAGAAGCGCCGCTTGTAATGAAGAAAGCCAAACAGAACTAAAAACAGTGGCACGAGAAGGAAGTCGCATCGTCGGCACGGCTCTCACAGAGACGACAGACACACTGCTGCAGTTGGTGCCGGTGCGGATTCACGGCCCAAACGGGGAGAGAGACGTAGTAGCACTGCTGGACCCGGGAGCGCAGACATCGCTCTGCTGTGAAGATGTCTTGGAAGAGGTTGGGGTCCCTGGAGTCCGAGAGAATCTGCAGCTACAGAACATCGAAGGAAGCGGTACCAGACAGTCGTCTCTTCGAGTTCAGCTGACGGTCAGTCCTCTGAGCACAGCGACCAGCAGAAATCGAATCGTCGTGCCCGAGGTGTGGTCTGTGCCAAGGTTGAACGTGGCCCCACCCAGCATGAGTAGCAAGCAGCTTCGCAGCTGGAAGCACTTGCAGGACCTGGACCTACAGCAGTACAAGGGCGCACACGTCGAGCTTCTACTTGGTGCCAACATTTTGGAAGCTGTGCTGCAGCGAGAGGTCAGGGTGGGAGGCCCCGGAATGCCCGTCGCTATCCGGACAGACTTTGGCTGGACCCTGACGGGATCGATATCCACCCTGATTCCAAGCACAATGCGGCAAGTCATGTTCGTGCGTCAACGTGCTCCCGAAGACGCCCTGGAGGGTCTGCAAGAGTTGGTCCAAGACTGGTGGACGACCGAGGCCTTCGGCACCATGATCAACAGCTCTGATGCACGATCTCAAGAAGATCTCAGAGCTATGCGAATCTTGGATCAGCAGACCAGGAAGGTGGGGGACAGATATGAAGCTGGACTTCTGTGGGGTGAAGACGAACCGATGTTGCCGGACAACTGGAACCAAGCGTACCGACGTCTTCAGTCCATCGAGAGGAAACTCGACAAGCAGCCAGAACTGGCTACAAGGTACCAAGCCATCATCGACGGATATGTCAAGGATGGTCACGCAAGGAAGCTCTCAGCAGAAGAAGCGGACGAACGGAAGGAGAAGCGTTGGTATCTGCCACACCACGCAGTAGTGAACCCGAACAAGCCAGGGAAGCTGAGAATCGTCTTCGACGCTGCGGCAACATACCAAGGTGTACCACTGAACTCGAAGCTCATCACAGGTCCAGATCTACTGCAAAGCCTTCCTGGGGTGATCATGCGCTTCAGGGAAGGTCTGATCGCTGTGACAGCGGACATCAAGCAGATGTATCATCAGGTGAGGATCCGGACAGAAGACCAGCCTGCATCGAGCTTTCTATGGCGGGATATGGAGCGACACCGCAAGCCTGACGTCTATAAAATGGAGGTGGTCATCTTTGGCGCGAAGTCATCACCGGCAACGGCCAACTACGTGCTGAGAAAGGCACTTCTGGACTATGGAGCGGAGACAGACAAGGTTCTCAGCAGAAGTCCCGAGCAACTGGCAAAGTCGTTCTACATGGACGATTGCCTGTTCTCTTGCATGACGGAAGACGCCGCCAAACAGCTGCACGCTGACGTGAAGGAGGCACTGGAGAGAGGAGGTTTTCACCTCACGAAGTGGAGAAGCAGTTCCCCCGCTGTGCTGAAAGGCGTTCCAGAGAGTGAGAAAGCCAGCGCCTCTGCGAGCCTATGTCTCAGGAGCTCGCACACCGCTGAAAAGACGCTGGGCATCGCATGGGAGGAAGACGAGGACACATTGGGGTTTCGTCTCCAAGCCAAAGAAGTGAGTGCAACCAAGCGTGGTGTGCTCAGCAAAGTGTCTACAATTTTTGACCCTCTGGGGATTGCTGCTCCTGTTACCGTGAGAGCAAAGATGATGATGCAGCGAATCTGGTGGAAACATCTGGAGTGGGACGAGCCAATACCCGAATCTGAGCTGAGGCAATGGTTGGAGTGGCTGAGTGAAGCAGAGAAGCTGAACGAAGTCGTGATGCAACGCTGCGTGAACCCCAGCGGCCCAGGGACACTGCGACGCCAACTTCATGTGTTCTGCGATGCGTCAGAGAGTGCGTTCGGCGCTGTGGCATACTGGAGGACAACTTCGAGCGATGGGTTACACCACTGTCGCTTCCTGATCGGCAAGTGCCGAGTCGCTCCACTGAAGCGACTATCAATTGTCCGTCTGGAGCTGCAAGCAGCCGTTCTTGGAGCGCGTCTGGTGGCTACCGTCCTCGGTGAGATCACTCAGCCGCAGGATGACATCTTCTGCTGGACGGACAGCAAGGTCATCCAGCAGTGCCTTGATAATGAAACTCGACGGTTCAAGACCTTCGTGGCCAACAGACTTGCAGAGATTTACGAGCTGACCTGCAACGCGTGCTGGCGTCTGAGTCAAATGATGCCCAGGTCAACTCGCCAACGAGAGGCCGAATCATCGACCCTTCCGTCTGCTCCCAGTGGCCTCGCCATCGAGGGGCTGGGAGAGACAAAACACATCGGCATCTCCGCAACCGTGAGATAAACTAGCGGGAAATACACGGTCCTGACACATCGCTTTCAAGCACTAGAGGACCAAGGGTCCTCTGGAGGCTCTCCTGAGTCTCTCCATCTCCAACGTGGGAGGCATTAGCCTCCGCGAGCGCTGCAGCGGCCTCGGCGCTGGCGGCGGTGGCCTCCTCGGCCGCCTCAGCACGGGTGGCGGCTACCTTCTCGGCTACACCAGCTCGGGCGGTAGCTTCCTCGGATGTGGCGGTTTCTGCTTGGGCGGCAGCGATTCGTCTAGCAGCGACGACGTCGCCAGTCGCCTTGGTGCGTCGGTGGGGATATACCTACCACTGATCCCCATAATTAATCTTTGCTTAACGAAGTGGAAGTGTTTTTATTTTTCTGTTTCATGTTATACTTGCTGGTGTTTCAAGAAATAGCATCGTATTTGTTGGAATGTGAAATGGTTTATGTGTTAGCGACGCGATGTGTACGGCAGCACGCCGGTTACCTTTCGTGAGTGTTGCCCTGCAGTGCAACACGGTGCGGGGGGATGTTAGCACCGGCGGCTGCAGGCCGGGCCGCCCGGACCACCGAGCGGGCCATGTGGCGGCCGGCCGACCACGTGGCGCCTGGGGCTATGCCAGCACTGAGCTGGCCCCATAGCAAGCAGCCCGGTGATTGGCTGCTTGGGCTCCTGCCCTCGGGGCGCATGCGAGGTGACCTCGGGTCAGCGCGCGGTTATTGAGGGTAGTTCGTTCTGGATGCTTGGCGGGGAAGTGCTCGCTGTGTGGGTGGAAGTGGTGCTCTGGCTGTGGTGTGGTGGTGGTACACAATACAGCAAGTGAAAATATCTTAACTGGTGTGGAGAGGAGCTGGACCAGTGGCAAAAGGGACGCGACAGTGAACAGCAGCGAGTCTTCTCAGCGTGCGAGTAGCCGATCATTTCCTTTCATCCGGGACTCATAACACGGCCTCTTCCGGGGTGTGTGAGGGAGGCGGCCACAGTGTCTCGCCATCGAGTCACTGAGCTTAAACTCGTTCCCCGGGTCTTGCCATCGAGGCTCGGGTGCGGGGTCTCCGCTCAGACAGGGGTGCGACCAGTCGGCTCCGGCTAACCTTGCCATCGAGGCGCCGGAGTATCAGTTGATCTGTCCGATTACAGTGGTCTCGCCATCGAGAGGCTGGAATCGGGCAGCGGCTGGCGTCTTCCTCACCATCCTGATCTACCCATCGCTCTCCTACAGTCCTTGTCTATCATCCGGCTAAATAAGTGTCGTTGGCGTGTGAAATACCAGAGGACACGTGGCGACAAGTGGTGTAGGCAGCAACCGTTTGTTTTGGGGGATAATGCCTTATGACCTGGGAACACTTTGATGTTAAGTTTATCTTATATGATCGTATTATCCTCCGGCAACAGGTCAAAGAAAACAGGCCTTCTCCCAGTTTCGGGAGAGCCGTAAAACAACTGAGACCAGCAATGGCTGGCATTTTCAATCATTGTCGGCTGATCTTGTAACAAGCGTATCTATTACAAGTGCTATGTCACAGCCACCCTAGTTGACTATATAGGACGATAAAAAGAAAAAAGCGCAATCATGTTTGCCTTATTTTATACGCTAATTAATAATGTCCGAGTAATTCTGGGACACCCTGTAGATAGGGGAAAAAAACTGCTATTCTGGCGCCGGGAACGATCTCCAACTATCTCAAGCACACAGAATCGTGATTTAATGCACTCTTTGCAAGGTTAGATGCGTCACTTTTGCAATGTTGACCTAACGTGACATCATTAATGACGTCATCAAGGTCATATCAGTTTTTCGTCAATAACTCCCGATCAAATTGAGCTAGCGAGTCGGGAAAGCCACCAATGGACTCAGAAAGACCTGCCGAATCGAATGATATGCGACATGACCTCTTCCGACCAGCTTCGTGACATGGGGGCGCTGACCTGACCGTGACCTGAGGTCAACACCCTAAGTTGACCTGACCCAAATAAAAAGTGTATCATTCGACGCGCCTGAGCGAGGCCAACACAATGCTGTAAAAATCGCGGCTCTGCGGCCGTTTTTTGCGAAGTTATTCACCAAAAACTGAACCGTACCTTGGGGAACTTGACCTGACCTCAGAGGTCACCGGTTGACCTAGGACCTTAAAATGGGGTAGGTACCAATCTCTGCGTCTCGTAACGGCGCACACCCTCGTTTTTTTCCCCGCGACGCGCTAGCTCCACCAGGGGACGAAACGGCGAGGGGGGGGGGGCGGGGTCGTACCCGCCGGCCGGCGCGTATGTAGAAAACCTATAGGTCCGGCGAGGGTTGAACGTAGGCGTCCCATATGCTGAAAAATGGGCCACAATGGAACAAGCATCTTATGTACAGGCCTCGCGGGTTTTAACGGTAGGTTTTGCACCTAGAAAAATTAGTGTACTTCAGGCTATATCTTCGTCGTCTTTAGCTTTCAAGTGTTGAATATGCGATCGACTTGTTGGGTAACAAGCCGGCCATGATCGTGTAAAATGGCTTAATCGTAGATCGATTAGTTTCTGAGATATAACCGGAAATGTAAAAGTGCAAAACCTACCGCTTAATCTCGCGAGACCTGTACCCTAGGGAGCCCGTAGAGAACGTAGAGAACTGAAGATGTTCTCACTGTGGAACGAAACCGGTCTGACTTGAATAATGATTACGAGCGAGCGAGCGCAGCGAGCGAAGTGAGTCTTTTCAATATGACGGAAAAATCTCAGTATGAGCGGCCCGGCCCGGCCTGTAACGCTTTTGAGAGGCTTACTCGTATATCTCAGCAACCGCTGGACCGATTGGCATGGGGTCTTTTTTGCTGGGTGGCCCAACCCTTCTACCCCGTAATTGACTACTTTTGATACATCTCAGTGACCGTCGTGGCACGTGCCACGTGAAAAGTCAAGGGTGTTCACTGTTCAAGCTGTTTTGCAAAAGTAGTGATTTTGAGAGGCTCATATCTCAGCAGCCGCTTGGGCGATTGTCTTGCGGTAATTTTTGTAGGGTAGCTGCATCCTTTCTACCAAAGGTCGGATACTCTAGTCTTAACCCTCGCCGGCACAGGCCATTTTGAGTCCTTCGACGGCACAAGGGGGGGGGGGGGTTGGTACGACCCCCCCTCGCGTTTGGCCCCTGATTGAGCTAGAGCTTCGCGGAAAAAACGAGCGTGTTGCCCGTCACGAGAGGAAGCCGATGATACCCAATTTTAAGGTCCTAGGTCATCGGGTGACCTTCCAGGTCAGGTCAATGACCCGAAAACAGGGAAAATCGGGACCTGTTAGAAAGTCGTAAAGTGTGGCTGCGATGTGGTTTTCCGGGGTGCTGATCACGAATATCGTGTTAGTTTTGATCAGAGATGATGTCTTAAAGCATTTAGACCAGGTCAGGTCAGGTCAGGTCAGGTCAACCGGTAGGGGTTGTGACGGGTATTCGTAATACGTGTCAACCGCCTCGGATAGCTTCGTAACATGTTACGAAGGCACCAAAACTACTTCGTAAATATTCAAATGGTTGCTAAATTCGAATTCAGCTTCAAAAACTAGCCTAGAAACATGTAAAACTCGAAAAAGTGAACCGAGGTCACCCGAGGTCACCAAAGGTCAATGACCTGACCTGACCTTCAGGTGACCTTGACACCCACCCTAATGCATGGAAGCAACATCAAATCACATGTTTGAACGTTTGAAACCACGAAAAGCTTGCAAACGCGCGGCTAATGCGAGCCGACATGCGCCGAACCGCGATTTCGGCCAAACATGGTCACAGAAAAGAGGTCACAGGTCAAAGGTCATTGGGGTCAGGGTCATGAAATTTTCAGGGTAGGTGTAAAATTGATTAATGCGAGGGTACTGAAAGTTTCGTCGCGATCGGCCGCTTTTTACGCGAGTTATTCGCGAAAAACCTTAGGGGGGGTGCATCAACCCCCCCCCCCCCTGTGCCGGCGAGGGTTAATCTATGTGAGTGACCTCCACTGCACGTGCAAAATGCAAAAAGAAGAGGTGCCAAATTTGTTCCCATTTCAATAACTCTGTAATTACTGGGGCGATTTCGCTGAAACTTGGCATACAGGTAGGCACCCACTAGGCAATGCATTGCCATGTGTTGCGGTTAGGGTGCTACTGCACGTGCGCACGTGCAGGGGGCGTTCCCAGATCTCGAGAACTGCTGGGCCGATTGCGCTCAAATTTGGTACACGGTTGGGGACCGGTTAGAAGGGTGCCGTGCAAAAGTCAGTTTGGACCCCGTTTGCACGTGCGCACGTGCAGAATGCCGCTTCCAGATCTCAAGAACGGCTTGGCCGATTGCGTTCAAATTTGGCACAACGCTAGCGACCGGTTAGAAGGGTGCTGTGCACAAGCCCGTTGGAAGTACCCTCTCGTCCTTCCGCACGTGCAGGGCTCACTATCTCGCTCGTTCGTTCTTCGCCCAAAAGGCGTTTTACTGGTAGTTATTACGAGCGAGCGAGCGCAGCGAGCGAAGCGAGTCTTTTCAATATAACGGAAAAATCTCAGTATGAGCGGCCCGGCCCGGCCCGGCACGGCCTGTAACGCTTTTGAGAGGCTTATATCTCAGCAACCGCTGGACCGATTGGCCTGCGGTCTTTTTTGCTGGGTAGCCCCATCCCTTCTACCCCGTAATTGACTGCTATTTTGACACATCTCAGTGACCGTCGTGGCACGTGCCGCGTGAAAAGTCAAGGGTGTTCAAGCTGTTTTGCAAAAGTAGTGATTTTGAGAGGCCCATATCTCAGCTGCCGCTTGGGCGATTGTCTTGCGGTAATTTTTTATAGGGTAGCTGCATCCCTTCTACCAAAGGTCGGATACTCTTGATCTATGTGAGTGACCCCCACTGCACGTGCAAAATGCAAAAAGAAGAGGTGCCAAATTTGTTCCCATTTCAATAACTCGGTAATTACTGGGGCGATTTCGCTGAAAATTGGCATACAGGAAGGCACCCACCAGGCAATGCATTCCCATGTGTTGCAGTTAGGGTGCTACTGCACGTGCGCACGTGCAGGGGGCGCTCCTGCAGATCTCGAGAACGGCTGGGCCGATTGCGCTCAAATTTGGTACACGGTTGGGGACCAGTTAGTAGGGTGCAGTGCAAAAGTTAGTTTGGACCCCGTTTGCACGTGCGCACGTGCAGAATGCCGCTTCCAGATCTCAGGAACGGCTGGGCCGATCGCGTTCAAATTTGGCACACCGCTAGCGACCGGTTAGAAGGGTGCTTAGCACAAGCTTGTTGGAAGTACGAAGTACCCTCTCGCCCTTTCGCACGTGCAGGGCTCACTATCTCGCTCGCTCGTTCTTCGCCCAAAAGGCGTTTTACTGGTTATTATATTAACTCATTAACGCCGAGTGGCAACTATAGTTGCCATCTACAAAAACCTACTGCTGAAGGCAAGTTAATGACGTCAGAACAGCATTTGTGGGATGCCTAATCAGCATAGTCCCTTCTCATCATGATCAGACGGTTTTAGTCACGTCCTGTGCGCAACATGCTTCACAAATCAAGAAATAGTCAGACGTTGCAGAGACGGCCGCCATATTGGCTTGACGGTCCCGAAGAAAACGACGCTGTTTTTCCAGAGTGTCCGGTATTTCCGAGCATTTTCGGCTTATTTTGATCCAGAAAGGATGTAGGCAGGCTACCAGTGTCTCAAAACTTGAAAGCACTCTACTCATTTGTAGTTATTTGTACTAGATTTGTACTTGGCAACTATAGTTGCCACTCGGCGTTGGCGTAGTCAAAAATATGAGCGGTTCATAGTTAAATAGTTGTATTTACGGATATACTGTAACGAAACATATGTTATTCAACCAGACTGTCCCCGTGTATACCTTGGGACATAGTTACATGGACTTTTGCAAATAAATTAACAATTAAGGCAGAAATTAATTAAAAAATACATGCATGTCTATACATTACCATAGTGAACCCTACCCCCATCCATTGTTTTCTTGGTCTATTCTCGACATTGTTAAATCTGTTTATGTTTATCATCTACTGAAGATATTTTTGTGGAATGGGATGCAATCTCGCTTTCTCTTTCCTCTCTCTCTCTCTCTCTCTCTCTCTCTCTCTCTCTCTCTCTCTCTCTCTCTCTCTCTCTCTCGCTCTCTTTCCCTGTTCCTCCACTGGCGGATGCAGGAAACATTACGGACATTCATAG
This sequence comes from Amphibalanus amphitrite, assembly GCF_019059575.1. NCBI lineage: Eukaryota > Metazoa > Arthropoda > Thecostraca > Balanomorpha > Balanidae > Amphibalanus > Amphibalanus amphitrite. The sequence continues at coordinate 539,352 of NW_024881866.1, forward strand.
CTCACAGAGTCCGACTTGCCCGATTTTGTTTCGTTTTCTTTGTAAAGAAGGAGAACTAAAACGGCATTTATACGATAAAGATTGCCTACGATTGCACAGTAATGCATTTATAACAAACCGAAATCCGAGAAGTTTAGGTACGAGAATTTTCAAACCCTGCTGCGTGTGATATCACCTATCACCTTTCTGGATAAACCAGAGTCGCTCTCGCTTTCTATGTCGAAGACTATGCTTTGCTGGTTTTTCCTAGCGTTCGTTAGTCGCGCCACTTGCAGTATGCATAACCAAACTCAGGCATGCTCATCTGCAGGCACCGTGCCATGATGCTAAATCGTGTGACCAGCTCGTGTTTCAATTTGGAGGGGCACGTAGGTATTAAGCCTATTTGCATCAACAAATTAAGTTTTTAGCATCGTAAAGACGCTGTATGACGTTTACAAACAGGGACCCATAAACGAAAGCTCCCCCACCTCCTCCGCTGAGCTCCCATTGACGCCGATTATGACCTTGACACAGTCGTGATACCGAATTGATTCCGATGAAGCTGCTTGCTATCTGAACTTTCACAGCAGATGCTGGTGATTCAGCTGAATGAGACGGTGGAGGCGGCTTTGTGCTTTGGGTTTCGTGCGAGGATAACAGCACACGAAACTTTAGGTTACGATCACGTAGCTGATGTTGTCTCATGGGACTGAATGAAAATTGTGAACCAAAGGCGAGACATCGCCTGACTTGGGGCAGTGCTGATTCCTGGCACTGCCAGCTGGAAACGAGGAAATGGGGATTCAGGTGGTAGAAAATATGTGGGCCTGTTCAGTTGTCCTAAACTAGATGAAATTGAACTATATTTTTATGACACGTGGAATGTGTTCAAGTGCAAGTAGTGGTGGTCGCCTTGTACTTACACCACTTTTACTCGTCAATCAACATATCCCCCTTCTTATTCTGAAGTACAACCGCCAGTGTGTGCTCGAGTCGTGATCACGAAAGGGATCCAATTTGTCCAGACTCTCGTCCGAACAGTCTAAAAAACATTCGAAGGCGAACGGATTTACTGGTTAGGTAAGGACAGCAGAAGTACGTACGTATGCGGGAATCAGAAATATACTATACAATTCCATGGCTCCGGTAGGCCTGTAATCAGCGTGCTCGCAAATAGGCATGAATAATCGAGTTGCTTTGTACCCCGAGTTTTTACAAATGTATCATACCCGGTAGAAAGTTTTGTGATAGGACGGTATACCTGCCATCAACCATGTACGAGTAAATAGGGATCTGGTGAGAACTACGTATGAGATAATATGCATTCTTTGTTGAATTGTTTTCGAGCAGATTTTATTTATGCATGTCAAGATAAATGGTTAAAAAGGACTGGTAAAGAGCATCTGCTTTGGTACAGAAAAACACTTATTGATGGATAAATGAACTGTGTTTCCTGGATACCAAGGACTGCAGCTGCTTTGGGCACAGGCTACAGGCTTATACCATAGGGCATAGTGTAGATTCCACTACTTAGACGTAATTATCTTATTAAAAATTTATATTGAAGTGGCGTAACCACTTTTTTCTGTTTGGAAATTGGATTAAGGCTCGTGGGGGATAAGTTGGGACATAAATAGATTCAATGCATCCCGGCGATTAGTATTTGTTTAATGAAAAGTTACGATAGCGGCAATTTTTGACTACGCCAACGCCGAGTGGCAACTATAGTTGCCAGTCCAGAAATATATGTTAAAAATATTTTTATTTTTCAATACACCGTATGTGCATTTCTAGTGCATGTAGAAGCACAGGGCATCAAGAAAAACTGCCGAAATTTGCCCTCGGAATTATCGTCGTTAAGAGTTAACCCTCGCATAGGGGGGGGGGGGGGTCGGATGGACCCCCCATGGTTTTTCGCGAATAACTCGCGTAAAAAGCGGCCGATCGCGACAAAACGTTCAGTACTCTCGCATTGGTCCATTTTACACCTACCCTGAAAATTTCATGACCCTGACCCAAATGACCTTTGACCTGTGACCTCTTTTCCGAGACCATGTTTGGCCGGAATCGCGATTCCGCGTATGTCGGCTCGCATTAGCCGCGCGTTTGCAAGCTTTTCGTGGTTTCAAACGTTCAAACATGTGATTTGATGTTGCTCCCATGCATTAGCCCGCGCCCTACTGGGGTCTGTGTATAACACGCCCTACTGGGGGGGGGGGGGGCTATTCATAGCCCCCCCTCCTAACTCCGAAACTACTGGGCCGATCGTCAAAATTCAAACGGCGTCTGATAGCCCCGGAAAAACTGTCGAGCAAAACCTAATTTCATTGACCTCGAGGTCACCGATGACGTCACAGGTCAGGTCAAAGTAAAAATTATTAGCACTTTGGCTTGTTCACATTTTGGGCTCTGGCCGCCGTCTTACAAGTCAGATCAGGCTCATTTTTGGTTTCCACACTTGTAAACAGATGCTCTAGATACCTTGAGGGTACCAAACTTGTACTTTGATTTTCAGGTCAGGGTCAGGTCATCACAGGTCACGAAAATATTATATCATGCGTCGGTCACGTGACACATGTTTTATGGTCCATTTAGGCCATAGATTTCGAATTTGATGTCGTCTGTGTCATTCAAGGTCATTTTGAGTCGAAATTAGCTTAGGTCAGGTCACTTTCAGGTCAAAAAAGGTCAAATTTTTAAGTTGAAATTTTTCAACAAAAAAGGTGTCTAATGGATGCAGTTTGAGCTCAGGAACACGATGGTGCCATTTATATTGGTGTACGATGCCAAATACGTACTGAAAAATTGATTTGAAAAATTAATAATTGTGAATTTTTTGCAATAATGCGTATAACTTGGCCATTTTTGAAGATATTTAGCTAAAACTTGCTAGAGTTAGTCATAATCATGCGTTCTGTCACATATATTCCGGTTTTTTCGAAAATTCAAAAACTTTTTGAAAAAAATATAAAAATATAAATTTTGAATAAAATTTTCGAAATTTTCAAAATTTTGAAAAACCGAGATAGCAGTTTGATAGCGCGGTCAATTCTGAGTCCTTTCATGCAAAGAAATTGGATCTAGCTTAAAAACTGAGCTCTTGGGAGCGATTGCCGTGGTTCAATGTTTTGCGTCGAAATCGGACGAATATGACGTCACTCTGACGTCATTTTCGGCCGACCTATGGTAGCTACGAAGTTCAAATTTTGACACAAGGTGTCAAATTGATGCAGCCGAAGGTACTGAAAGTTTGGCGTCAATTCGTCAAGCGGTTTGGAAGTTATTGCAGAAAAACGGGAGGGGGGGCTATAAATAGCCCCCCCCAGTGGGGCGCGGGTTAGGGTGGGTGTCAAGGTCACCTGAAGGTCAGGTCAGGTCACTGACCTTTGGTGACCTCGGTTCACTTTTTCGAGTTTTACATGTTTCTAGGCTAGTTTTTGGAGCTGAATTCGAATTTAGCAACCATTTGAACATTCACGAAGTAGTTTTGATGACTTCGTAACATGTTACGAAGCTGTCAGAGGCGATTGACACGTACTACGAATACCCGTCACGACGCCTACTCCTGACCTGACCTGACCCAACCTGGTCTAAATGCTTAAAGACATCATTTGTGATCAAAACTTACACGATATTTGTGATCAGCATCCCGAAAAAAAACCCATAGCAGCCACATTTTACGACTTTCTAACAGGTCCCGATTTTCCCGACCTTGGGTCATTGACCTGACCTGGAAGGTCAACCAATGATCTAGGACCTTAAAATTGGGTATCATCGGCTTCCTCTCGTCACGGGCAACACGCTCGTTTTTTTCCGCGAATCTCTAGCTCGATCAGGGGCCAAACGGCAGGGGGGGAGTCCAACCGACCCCCCCCCACTACACATTAGAAGCTGGCAAACGCCGCACACATGCGAGGGTTAACAATTCTTATTCGCGCTATCCCAGGTTATAAAACCGTTCGGGGATGAAATGTAGCAGAATTGTAATATGCAACAACTGCGTCTGTCCCATATTACACCTCTCTGTGAAATCGACCGCTGGTGGTGATAACGCTTCTGCAACAAAAATCATCAGATGCTTTAGGAAAAGACAAGCCCAACGGTACCCAATCCTGGCTCCTCAAGTCAACCATGACTTTTGCAGGTCAGACTTGAAACTAGTGATGTCAGTTACGGAAAATCGGAATACCGATACCAAACCAAATACCAACCAAAACCACGGGAAAATACCGAAACCAAACCAACTTGGGAAACTGAGGGAAATGCCAACTTTTTACCGATTTCTTAGCCTCTTATACATAAGTGAGGGCTTATGATACCAACAAAATACCAAGCACATTACGATTGAAATACCAAATACCAGGTCGGTATTGGTTTGGTATCGGTATACCAAAAAGTTGGTATCCGATTGACATCTCTAGTTGAAACTAAAAATGGTGCTGTTTCTTTGCGAAGTGTTGCAAAAAAGGAGCATCCAATGCGCATAGGCGAATAGCATGTTCCACGCCAGTTGGGAGGAGCTGGCCCCCTCGGCTGAGTTTCTCCGCCGAGGAGGATGGCGCCCCTCAGCTAGAGCCCTCCGCAGTCGCAGGTGCTACGTGCCCTGACTAAATTCCTCCATTAGCCCTCAGGGTTGTTAAAAAAAGTGGAAAAGTATACGGACTCATCGCTCATGCGGTGCGGAATTCTTTTCTGAGTCCTACCCGGAATCATTCAGTCTTTTCTTAGCTCTGTTTGACTCATTTTCTGCATCATCGACACAGATCACCGCGGCAGACGCACCGATGCTACAATGAAACTTTCCGCACCGTTAACATGGGATAGCGCACCCCGATCGTGTGCAATAAGACCACGCACTTATAACTTCCCACCGCCCAGCCGGCCGCCTTGACACCTTTCCGTGCTTCTATCCTCAGGATACAGAAATCTTTCTCCTCCACGCCGCAACCCCACTCCGGGCTGGACAGGCACCTTTATCTCATGCGGGCTGCTCCCTTGGAGCGGCACCGCTGCTCCCGAGGGAGCGCACCCCGTAGCCGGGTGCAGAGAGTGCTTGGGGGGGCTGGTCGGCCTGTCCATTCGGACGGGCTCAGCCCCGGCGACTCTCTAGGGTGTCTGCCCAGACCAATGTCTCCCCCTAATTCCTATCATCCTTCCGGCTCTGCAATGGTCTTGTCAGACCGAAAGGGCCTAACCCAACAAAACAGAAACAAACAACAGAACAAAACAGAAACAGCCGGCCGCCCGGCAGACGTCGTGGCGCGCGGTGCCGATAAGGCGCTGCCGCCGCCGCGCGGCGTCGAATTCTCGCCCTTATTGACACCGGCCGGTCGGCGGGCGTAACATGGTCCTCTTTAAGCCGTTTGAGGAGCACCTAGCAGTTAATAGTTTTCGGAAAAAAATTGCATCATTGGACTCAAAAAAGAATATCACGCCACATGAGCCATGAGCCCGTATACTTTTCCACAACTTTCCCGTATACTTTTCCACAAATTCGTTTTTTAACAACCCTGCTGGCCCTGTCGGAGGCGTCACGCCGTTAAATTGCTCCCCAGTGTCGGGGGCGTCACGCCGTTAAATTGCTCCCCAGTGTCGGAGGTGTCACGCCGTTAAATTGCTCCCCAGTGTCGGAGGTGTCACGCCGCCGCCGTGCCGCCGCTGAGTGACACCCGTGACCCGGTTCGGGGCGCGCGGACGGACGGGTTGATTGCTCTGCCTCCGCTCCCCGCCCCTAGAGTGGGCGCCGGAGACGGACTCGGTTACTGAGGCCTGTCGCAGTGCTGAGGGACCCACCAGTCGGAGACGGGCTCCCCGAGCGGCGAAACCACGCCACACTGCCCGGAAAACAGCGCAGCCACGACCACACCAGAAAACAACCGACGACCAGACTGTCAAAAACCAACAACATTGTCAGCATAGGTTACATAGCCAGCTTTTCAGAGCCTTAAAGGTGACCTTGCGTAATGTCTACTAGCACAGATCATTGGGTTCCAGCAAGAAAGATGTCGAATATGGCTCGAGCTTGTCTTGTTGGGGCGCTTCTTACAACAGCGAGAGGTAAGCCGGACCACAGTGCTCAACTCTGAACCGTCCTGTGACCTGGTACCGTAAACGGGGGTGACTTTGCCTTGTTGGGTGACTTTGCCATGCTTCTCAAAAATGCTTTTGGGTGATCTCTAGTGATATTTTACGAAAAATGTAATAATTTTTAATGCACAAATGAAAGATAATTGATGGGCTTTCCAAAATAACCAACATTGAGGGATAAGTTACCACTAAATACCAACTGGGCTCCATTTTATTGGAGTCATTGAAATGGTCAAATTTGAAGAGGTCCGAACTTTGTATTATCTAACCATGTTCTAGACCAACCGCGATGCTGAAACTTGGTATGGTTGATAATGACAAGGCTGTTAAGTTAGCATATCCAACAAAACTGGTATTTGTCACTTCATTTAGCTAAAATTTTTGGTGGCGATTCTTCCAAGTGAATTGCAGCCCACATGGGGTGACTTTGCCACCATGTTATCGATGCAAAAATGAAATACTTATCCGATGCAATTCAAAATAAGTTTTTAATATAGCATCATTTTGATCTCCAAACTGGTTTTTAGAAAGTACAAGTTTATAAGTTGAAAGTTAGCACAGGAATGCACAGTGGGAGACGGGAGTATAGAAAGGCAAAAATTACAAAAATAAAAAAAAAATGGATGAAGCTGGACCCAACTTTTCAGCACAGCCATGAGCATCTACAACTCCTGAGTTTGCCAGTAAGACTAGCTGAAGAAATATGTATCATTTTATAGATCAAAACGCTGATAACAATTCTGTCGGTCAGTTCCCGCAAGAACGTCCTGTTTCTGCTCCTCTTAATGCCGCTGGAAAAAAGCGGCAAGGTCCTAGAGTACCGATACAATAGTATATTTGCTTATTTATCGATTCTGAACCATTTTCAGTATCTATTTACTATCAAATATCAATTATTCTCAACAAACATAATGCATTATAAAAAGTAAGGTATATCTCCTTTTTTGTACATCGTTTAAGAGCAAAAAACCTCGAATTGCTTTATTTTTTCCTATAAAACAATAAAGGATGGTTGCCCTTCCCCATAAAATGGAACAAAAATGCCTGTAAAGTATTTGTTAGCGTTAAAAAAAAACATTATTTGGCATAGTCTCAAAGTCACCCCTTTTTCAGTTTAACTTTACCACGACTCATTTTCCTTAAAAATTTATATTTTTAGGCAAGATATAAATACGATATTAACAAAACCCAAAGAGCTAATCGTCATCCGTGTTTTAAACATAGAGTCATCCCAATAAGTTAGCAAGTTTAAAAAATACAAGCGTCTAAAGTTGAAAACATGGCAAAGTCACCCCCGTTTACGGTACATCATTCGGCAATGGGTGTTAATGCCGTAAGCGCATCCCCTTTTGTACCAGCTCAATTTGGTATTTCAAGCAAAAGCTGTAGTTAAGAGTCCGTCGAAACAAAATCAGAGCCACTGGAAATTGATGCTTGAACTACGTTCATACTTAATTTAAGTACTGCTCATCATGTCTATTTCAGAATGGACTGCCCAGGTAACATCTGCAGTTAGATGCCATTGCTGATCAGACCGCCATGTCTCTGGCGCTGTCTCTGGACAGGGTTTCCGTAATGTCTCGGTCGTCGTTGGCTGTTTCCGTAATGTCTCAGTCGTCATTGGCTGTTTCCGTAATGTCTCAGTCGTCGTTGGCTGTTTCCGTAATGTCTCAGTCGTCATTGGCTGTTTCCGTAATGTCTCTGACGCTGACGCTGTCTCTGGACAGGGTTTCCGTAATGTCTCGGTCGTCGCTGGCTGTTTCCGTAATGTCTCAGTCGTCGCTGGCTGTTTCCGTAATGTCTCAGTCGTCGTTGGCTGTTTCCGTAATGTCTCTGACGCTGTCTCTGGACAGGGTTTCCGTAATGTCTCGGTCGTCGCTGGCTGTTTCCGTAATGTCTCAGTCGTCGTTGGCTGTTTCCGTAATGTCTCGGTCGTCGCTGGCTGTTTCCGTAATGTCTCTGACGCTGTCTCTGGACAGGGTTTCCGTAATGTCTCGGTCGTCGTTGGCTGTTTCCGTAATGTCTCGGTCGTCGCTGGCTGTTTCCGTAATGTCTCAGTCGTCGTTGGCTGTTTCCGTAATGTCTCTGACGCTGTCTCTGGACAGGGTTTCCGTAATGTCTCGGTCGTCGCTGGCTGTTTCCGTAATGTCTCAGTCGTCGTTGGCTGTTTCCGTAATGTCTCGGTCGTCGCTGGCTGTTTCCGTAATGTCTCAGTCGTCGCTGGCTGTTTCCGTAATGTCTCAGTCGTCGTTGGCTGTTTCCGTAATGTCTCTGACGCTGTCTCTGGACAGGGTTTCCGTAATGTCTCGGTCGTCGCTGGCTGTTTCCGTAATGTCTCAGTCGTCGTTGGCTGTTTCCGTAATGTCTCGGTCGTCGCTGGCTGTTTCCGTAATGTCTCAGTCGTCGCTGGCTGTTTCCGTAATGTCTCAGTCGTCGTTGGCTGTTTCCGTAATGTCTCTGACGCTGTCTCTGGACAGGGTTTCCGTAATGTCTCAGTCGTCGTTGGCTGTTTCCGTAATGTCTCAGTCGTCGTTGGCTGTTTCCGTAATGTCTCTGACGCTGACGCTGTCTCTGGACAGGGTTTCCGTAATGTCTCGGTCGTCGTCGGCTGTTTCCGTAATGTCTCAGTCGTCGTTGGCTGTTTCCGTAATGTCTCAGTCGTCGTTGGCTGTTTCCGTAATGTCTCAGTCGTCGTTGGCTGTTTCCGTACTGTCTCTGACGCTGTTTCCGTGCCGCTGCTGCGGGCCTGTGGCTGCAGGGTTTCCGCAGGCGGCGGACCCCGCGGGACGGCAGGCGGCGGACCCCGCGGGACGGCAGACGGCTACCATCACCGCCGGCGCCACTCACTCGCCCGTCGGACCCTTCGTCGGTGAGTGAATGTGGATCAGTCTGCGCCCGGAAACCACCGAAATTCATCAGGTAGTCCGGTCCTAGAAATGCCGTGTTCATGGCAATGTGGACCACCATTTTTTTAAAGCACGCATTAACCTTCCAGGCGGTGGGGGGGCATTTTTTGCCCCCCCCCTTAGTTTTTTCGATATATCTCGAGAACCGCTGCGCTGATCGTCACAAAACTTTCAGTACCCTCCCGTGAATAGCTATTGCACATTGTGACCAAAAATTTATCCAAAGGCTATGATAGGTTGGACGCTAATGACGTCAGAGTGACGTCATTTCTGCCATTTTCGACCCAAAAAAAGTTTCGCGAGAAGAGCTGTCAGGCCTACAGCTTTAGAGATACATAAAAATGTTTCAACATAAAAGATGTAGAATTCAGATGGCTACAAAAATGCTATCTCAGATGTTTGATTTTTTTATTTTGACCCCAAAAAATAAAAAATAGATTTTTTGAATATAATAGCCGAAAAATCCAAAAAGTTTTTTTTTTGAAATTCAAAAAAAAAAAAACGGAAGAAATGTGATAGTCCCTACCACCTTCTATTTACATATTAAATTTGAGATCGATACCTCTTTTTTTTGGCCAAGTTATAGCGAAAAAACTGTTCAAAATTGATGAAGTCAAATTTTCAAACTCAATTTTTAGCAATTCTAGACCTCGTAGCGCAAAACAAAGACAACCATTAGACTCCCCGTGACGAGCTGCATCGAATCAATACCTATTTTATGCAAAAGTATCAACTTTAAAGTTTGACCTTTTTTGACCTGACCTTGACCTGACCTCCACCAGAAAGTGAATTAAACCGTACCTGATGGTCTTATAACCAACACCATTGAGTTGGAAATGAAAAACTGACCATAAAACATGCATCGCACAACCTTAGTAAAGTTGGGTTCATGTGGTGACCCTAGGTGACCTTTGGTGAACTGACCTGTGACCTGACCTGGTATGACCAGTGACCTCTAATAGCAACATATGTACTAGACAACTGACGACCTATCGCTGATTTTCGACAAAATGCGTTTCACTCGGTGTTATAGGCAGCGCTTTCCCTAGAAGCCCCGTGAACGGTGAAACATTCTATCTTTGACCTGACCTGTGACGTCATCGATGACCCTGAGGTCAATGAAGTTTGGTTTCCTTCGACAAATTTGACAGGGCTATCGAACACCGTTTGAATTTTCCGGATCCGTCCAGTAGTTTCAGAGATACGGGGGGAGGGGGGAAATGCCCCCCCCCCCCCACCGCGCGGAAGGTGGCCGGGAGGACCACCGCCTGCCGGGTTAAAAATGCCATATTTCGTGCATGAGGTGCGTTCTACTCTATTAATCCACTGGATAGTCTGCTCGTTGTTCACTTCCCACCACAATCCTGTTTTGCCGCGCCGATCGGAAATCCGATCACGGCATATTGTACCGTGGCGGGACCCGCGGGCCCGCTACTTTTCAACGTTTTTCATTGGATATTGTAGGCCTAATACGTTTTCTAAACATGCAGCCCAATTATTGGCAATTGAACTATATTTTCGGCACGTCCCAGGCTCGCACTGTAGATATATGGGTCTGTTCCAGTCGCACTTCCTAACGCCTCTAAACTCCTCCAAGAGCAAGTTAGAGGAGGTTGGAGCAGGGCCCTCCCTGGCTTTGTAAGGGGCTAGAACTGCCACTGGAACTCCCGTGCCCCCCCCCCCCCCGGATCCGCCAGTGATGCCACACCACGCGAAACACCGCCAACTACCAGCTGCCGCACCATAAACACGTGCCAACAACAGTCTTTTTTTGAAGGTCGACTCCGCTCGCGCAACTTTGACTGACCCTCACTGCTACCATATTGCTTCCATATTATGCTGTGGAAATTGCTTTACTTCACCAAGTGGCTTAAACCCCCTTCAAGGTATATTTTCTCAGTAATTTTTCTGACGTTTTTTTGGGGGGCCAAACAGGCCACTTTGGGCCTGGGAGGGGGCATGGCCCCCGTGGCCCCCCTGGATCCGCCAGTGACTGTAGTCTCGGCTTGCAGTGTTATGGTAATGGGGAAAGTGATATTTCAGACGAGTCAGTGGGGATTTTCGCATAAAAATGAGTAGTACGAACGTTCCTCAAACAATTGAAAGACTTAATTCCCGCAATGACATTACATTTAGAGATTTCTTAAAAATCGCAAGCTGGTTAGCAGGATATTATAGACAGTTTTTCGTGTGAGTAAGCATCACCATGTAAAAAAAAAAAACATTTCGGCATAGTTAGCGTATCACGGGACGAAATTCTCAATTTCTAGCCGTCAAAGGGCGTCATCTATAGGAGCAATGCCCTAACTATAGCTTTTACATATCTGCCGCTAGAGGTGATAAATCCCCGTAGTTGGAATCTAATTAAAGTCAAAAAATATTTATATTAGACGTATATGAAGGTAGCTCAGGACTGATTGTTAACCCGGCAGGCGGTGGGCCTCCCGGCCACCTTCCGCGCGGTGGGGGGGGGGGGACATTTTTTGCCCCCCACCCGCATCTCCGAAACTACTGGACGGATCCGGAAAATTCAAACGGCGTTCGATAGCCCTGTCAAATTTGTACAAAGAAACCAAATGTCACCGAAGACGTCACAGGTCAGGTCAAAGATAAAATGTTTCACCGTTCACGGGTCTTCTAGGGAAAGCGCTATAACACCGCGAGTAAAACCCATTTTGTCGAAAATCAGCGATAGGGCGTCAGTTGTCTAGCACATATGTTGCTATTAGAGGTCACTGGTGATACCAGGTCAAGTTACAGGTCAGGTCACCAAGGGTCACCACATGAACCCAACGTTAGCGTATCACGGGACGGAGTTTCTGGTCAGCCTGGTGGTGTGTCAGGCCTGCATGGCCCGCACACACCGCATGGAGCCCTTCCTCGACCTCTCGCTGCCCGCCGCCGAAGATCAGCCGACCCGGCCCAGGAAGCTGCGCGGTACGGGAGCGGAAGACGAGGACAGCTCGGAGAGTACGTCCTCACACCCAGCAAGGCCACCGGATCCGGGCGGCCCTCCAAACACGCGCTCAAAAAGGAACGAAAGGCGGCGCGGCGCGCAAAGAAACACGGTCCGGCGGCGGCGGAGGCGGACGGTACGGGTCAGGAGCCAGCCCCGGAGCCGGAGAGACAGCCGGCCAGCGACTCCGGACAGGAGCTCGACAAACAGTCGGACGTCGTCCACGCAGAAGGTGATAGTGACGCAGACGAGGAGGATAACGGCGACACGGGCCCGATCATCTTCAGCCTGCTGTCGGAGCTCGACCCGCCGCCGGCCTCGGTCAGCGACACAGCGATAACGGCGACACGGGCCCGATCATCTTCAGCCTGCTGTCGGAGCTCGACCCGCCGCCGGCGACACGGGCCCGATCATCTTCAGCCTGCTGTCGGAGCTCGACCCGCCGCCGGCCTCGGTCAGCGACACAGCGATAACGGCGACACGGGCCCGATCATCTTCAGCCTGCTGTCGGAGCTCGACCCGCCGCCGGCCTCGGTCAGCGGGTAATCGACGGAAGACGAGCTGAACGAGCCGCCCGCCTCAGTCAGTCCGGACCCGCCGGCCGACCTGGCCGCGGAGGAGCTCTCGGAGCGGCTCAGCACGCTGATTGTGGACCGCGCCGGCGCCGCGGCCGCTGCGGACTCGTGTGGGGACGAGCCGGGCCCGCTGACGGTGAACGGCCGGCCGTCGTCACCGGTGGAGGCGGACGCCTCGCCGGCCGGGCGGGTGCCACTGGTCGGGGAGAGTGCTGACAAGGCCCCGAACGGTGCGCCGGAGACGGCGGGAGCGGACCAGGTGGGGGAGAAGCAGAGCTCTGTGCCGGCGGAGAACTGCGGAGAGGCAGTGGAGGCGCGTGAGAACAGTCTGGGCGCTCCGAACGGTCACTGCGGAAGGGCAGCCGAGGAGGCCCCGCGGGAGGGTCAGTCGCCGTCACCCGGTGAGGTGCCGGGCGGTGTGCCGACGGAGGTAGTGGCGAACGGCCAGAGCTCAACGGCAGGGGCGGCGGACGGCGGCGAACTCCAGTCTGCGCCGAACGGCGGGACCTGCGCGCCAACCGCCCCGGCCGAAGGGACGGGGACCGGTGAGGGGGAGGAGTCAGGACCCCTCACCGGCGGCCGATCCCTCGGACGGCCCGCCGCCGCCGCTGAGCCGCTGTGAGTGGCTCAGTCGAGCGCTGACCACCCTGGCGCCGCGCTACCAGGCGGCCGCCGGGGAGTGCAGCCTGCTCACCTGTCTCAATCAGTATACGGCGCCCGAGCTGCTCACCGGCAACAAGCTCGGCTGCGACAAGACAACTGCACCGAGCTGCGCAACAAACGGCTCACGGCTGCGACAAGACAACTGCACCGAGCTGCGCAACAAACGGCTCACGGCGGCTGAAAAAGCAGCTGAGAAGAAACTCGGCACAGTATACAGCAACGCCAGCAAGCAGCTGCTCATCTACAGTCCGCCGCCGGTGCTGACCATCCACCTGAAGCGGTTCGAGGTGTGCAGCTTCAGCCTGCGGAAGGTGAACCGGCACGTGCAGTTCGGCGAGCGGCTCGATCTGGCCCCCTTCTGTTCCTCCATCAGCCAGGACCTGCCTCAGATGCGGGCCGGCCAGCGGCGGGTGCTCTACTCGCTGTTTGGTGTCGTTGAGCACAGCGGTCGACTGACCAGCGGCCACTACACAGCCTACGTGCGCGTGCGCCGCCGTCACGACCAGCTCACCGTCAACCCTGCGCGACTCACCACACTCGTCACCGACGCGTTCGCCGTGGCGTGTGAGCGGGCGAGACAGCGCGCCGAGCAGACCCGACCGGAGACCACGGACGGACCGTCCCCGGTCAGGCCCGCAGAGGAGGGCCGGGAAGACGGGGAGGGCGAGGACCCCGCCGCCGCGCCACAGGAGTCACAGACGGATCAAAAACAGCCCGCCTCGGAGCCCGAGACGGAGCCGGAGCCGCAGCCGGAGGCCGGGCGGTGGTTTTACGTGAGTGACACGCACGTCACAGAGGTGACTCTGGACAAGGTGCTCAAGGCGCAAGCTTACATGCTGTTCTACGAGCGAATTGTGTAAGCGACTGCGGTAGCTTGGGATGGTGCTCTGTGCACGGGGCTGTGACGGCGCGCGAATCGTGTCCCTCAGTCTGACCGAGGTGTGATTTCGGAAAGGTTAAGCAAATCAAACTGTCATTTACACCTTACCATGATCTTCAATTAAAAGTTTGTGTATGTGTTTAGTTCAATAAAAACTTTACCAAGGTTGTGCGATGCATGTTTTATGGCCAATTTTTCATTTCCAACTCAATGGTGTTGGTTATAAGACCATCAGGTACGGTTAAGGTCACTTTCTGGTGGAGGTCAGGTCAAGGTCAGGTCCAAAAAGGTCAAATTTCAAAGTTGTTAGTTTTGCATAAAATGGGTATTGATTCGATGCAACTCGTCACGGGGAGTCTAATGGTGGTCTTTGTTTTGCGCTACGAGGTCTAGAATTGCTCAAAATTGAGCTTGAAAATTTGACGTCATCAATTTTGAACAGTTTTTTCGCTATAACTTGGCCAAAAAAGAGGCATCGATCCCAAATTTGGTATCTAGATAAAAGATGGTAGGGACTTTCACATATATTCCGATTTTTACGAAATACAAAAAAAAACTTTTTGGATTTTTTGGCTATTATATTTAAAAAATCTACTTTTAGATTTTTAGGGGTGAAAATCCAAAAGTTTCAAAAATCCGAGATAATATTTTGTAGCCCTCTTAATTCTACACCTTTTATGTCTGAACTATTTTTCTGTATCTCTAAAGCTGTAGGACTGACAGCTCTTCCCGCGAAACCTTTTTTGGGTCGAAAATGGCAGACATGACGTTACTCTGACGTCATTTGCGGCCAACCTATCATAGCCTTTGGAAAACTTTTTGGTCCCAATGTGCAATAGCTATTCACGGGAGGGTACTGAAAGTTTGGTGACGATCGGCGCAGCGGTTCTGGAGATATATCGAGAAAAAAAAACTAAAGGGGGGGGGGGCAAAAACATGCTCCCCACCGCCTGGAAGGTTAAGCTGTATGTTCATGGCGGGCTGTCATCGATTTATCTCTTATACATGTCTTATCTGATCGATGAAATAATACAGGACTCTGATGTCATTCGGGTGTGTTTCATAATAGCTCTTCCGACTTTGACGAATACTTCGACAGTGCCGTAACAAAATTGGTAGTTCGGGTACAGACTGCAACCAAACTGCAGCCAGTTCTTTTTCAACATACTTATTCCTTAATCAGATGAATGCATATAATAAATTTCTTGGGCGTACGCTATAGGCGTGCGAACGTAGGGGCCGAAAATGCGTGTCTACGACCGACTTCTTTTTAATTTACAAGAAAAGAACTACTGATGAGGGCATGGAACCACCGACATTTCGACTAGCAAACCGAGACTCTAACCACTCGGCTGCGACACACCATGGTGGCCATATACGATTGAAAACACTCAACTCAAGTCTCAATTCTAGCCTCAATGCATGCATTGTCGCGTCGGATGGCTATGACGTCGCACTAGAGATGTCGCTAGTTGGTCGGCCGATTCGTGTAATACACTTGCCGAATACGCGTCCGGGTGACCTTGGGTCGGGTCACCAGGTCAGAAAACACTGGTACCTACAAGGTCAAGGTCAAATTTCATTTTTTTGCACCTGTCCAACTCACAGTTTTGGACTGATTTCCTTCAAACTTTCAAGATGCCTAGCAAGATGCCTACCGCAAGGGGGGTGTTCAAACACCCCCTGCAGTTTTTCGCAGATATCTAAAAAAACGGCGTAGCGGAGCGCCGCCGTTTTTGGCACACCTGTTCGTGCATCTTTTCCGCCTATGTTGTTAAAAATTTCAGACCCAGGTCGCCTTAGGTCAGGTCACCAGGTCACGCCAAGTGACCTCACCTCAGAAAAAATAAGAATGCTCGTCATAGCTACACCGATTGATCGATTGCCTTGAAACTTTCAGCGATTGATAAGAGCAACATTATCTATAAAATGTATATCTCGGAATTTTGATATCGGTGACCTAAGGTCAGGTCAATTTTGCGGCCTCTCCATTATAAGTCAATGGGAGAAAATTGAAAAGCGTCTATTTTGCACGAACGCTATTCTAGACACTCTCAAACATCAAGATGTAGGTAAAATTGACACACTGAACCGGAAAATGGCAACAGTGACCCCTCGTTATGTCCCTGAGGTCATCTCAGGTCACGAACAGAATCTAACAGTTTTTCGCTAATAACTTCTGATAGAGGCGTGCTAGAGCGCTGAAAACGCCTTAGATGTCTAGTGAGTCTCTGAGATGTCTTAGAGTCTCTAGTGACTTCTGATAGGTCTGAACTCTGATACCTCTGGGACCAGCGACATCTGGGACCACTGACCTCTGGGACCAGCGACATCTGGGACCAGCGACATCTGGGACCAGCGACATCTGGGACTGCTGACCTCTGAGATCGCTGACCTCTGGGACCAGCGACATCTGAGAAAGTTGACTTCTGACCTCTGATGCCACTGGCATCTCAGACCCCTGAGTCCTGACTCCTGATACCTACGGCTTCTAGCCTTCTACAGGGTTGAGCAGATAAATTGGGACAAATTTCAACTTCCTCTAAAACGACTATTTTTTTAGTGATAAAGATAATTTTTGAACATAAATATAGGCTAATGAATACGTTTCCATGCTATGCAGGTTGCGTTGTAATTTTGAGTCGGCTGGTCACAGAACGTGGGCTTAAGCAAGCCACTATCAACTTAGTCCGCGCGCACATGCATGCCAATGCTGTATGTAATTATGCTCCATCAAATGGCTGAAAGTAGTGTGTATCGAACAGACGTAAACGTTGGAGGAAGAGATGATGTTGACTCATACTTACATACCTATTGCATTGACACCGGCCGTTCCCCCGGTTTTCCAGGGGGGCTAAAAGGCAAAATTCAGTTAAATCAGAGGATCCTCGCGAAAACAGTGGCGCGAGCTAACAACGAAGGTAGCCGCGCCATGAGAAAGTGATATACCAGCACCTCAAATATGTACTCTTATGCATTGATGCATATCAACCTGTCAACATAGATGTTGAAGCAGCTGTGACGTTAAAAAGAAAAGATTGTTTCCTCTTGAAGGGCTTGGAGAGGCGAGCAAGCACGTGCAGGTCTTTTTCGACGATGGTATCCCCATAACGAAAATATGAACAACCGCAAACACCATGTAACATCGCAACCAGCCCAGAAGACGTGATCTTAGTTCCAAAAAGCATGCAGCAGACATCGGTGATAGCATTCCACTCGATGACATCTGACGGTCACGTGGGGCCCCCTTATTTTACGGACTCGGGACTCGGGAGGGGGTTCACCATTACAGGGTACCTAACCATTATTCCGGCATGCCGGAATAATGGTTCGAGATGGAAGAAGGCAACATCCTGCATGGAGTGATGCTCTTTGAGGAGTCAGCTCCCCGGCATGCAGTAAATTAAATCAGGGTATGGTGTTTGTTTAATTTTTCAAATAAGTTAAAATTTCATTTAATTTTTTTTTCTTTCATTTCTTTCATTTCATTTTTTTCATAACATTTCAAATAAATTTTTTAAACTTACGTGGGTTGAATGAAAAGTTTTGAACCTAACACAGTTACAGGTGACGCAGGTCAATGGAAATTTGGTCACATGTTTTGCCACTATTTGTATGTGTGTATACCACGGACGTATAATTAAACTGGACCCGCAACCACCTCTATTCAGGTGAAGCCGACAAGGCGCCATCTTACGTTGCCAAAACCCGTGCTCTGAAAGGTCATCGAACCATTACAATTGGAATTGCGTCTAAACGGATGATCGGATCGAGATGCTGGTGGTACCGTTCGACGGGTAATGCTTTGAGGCAGGTGATGATGCATGTCACAGGTCATTCGGTGTCACGTGGCGCGTGCCACGTGTCGACAAAGTCGGGAAGGGCAAAAACATTTAAGCGACGCTCCAAATTAAACGGTGCGCGGCACAGGTGCGAAATTCACAGGTCACATGTCCCGGTGTTTGACCATTAACATATGGTATGCTCGGCAGCAGGGGGTGCGGAATGCACGCGTCAGGGGCGAAAAACATGTTTTGAGGATGCATCCTCCGATTCCGGAAAACCTTGACCTAGGCACACCAAATTTGGCACACTGACACTACTGGACGAGCGCTTTAAGGTGTTGTGCAAATAGATGTGCTGGGGTACACGGTGCACGTGCTGTGCACGTGCAAACCTTTTGATGTGGCACTCTGTCACATATACGGGCAGAGCGGGTAGCGCTAGCAAGCTCAAAGTGCCAAATTTACACAGGCCACCCAGAATGCATTCCAGCATAGTTATTGAGCATATCTATCTCCTGGTGGACCCCAAAGGTGCGCTCTGCTCGTGCAAAAAATGATCCGCGCCGGGCGGTGGGGATGCTTGGACACCCCTTGTAGGTTTATGTAAATATCTCGAAAACGGCGTTGTGGAGCGCCGCCGTTTTTAGCACACCCTTTCATGAATCTTTTTCACACATGCTGCATAACTTTCAGACCCAGGTCACTCAAGGTTAGGTCACCAGGTTACGTCCAAGTTGCCTTACGTTAGGAAAAGTTATAATGCCCGTCATAGCTACACATACTGAACAATCGGTCTAAGATGTTGGCGGCGATTACTAAGAGCACCATATAGGTATACGTAGAGTATCTTATCCATAGTAAAGTATCAATTATCCATAGAAAAGTAGCTTATCCATAGTAGGTGTCAACCGCCACAGATGGCGTCGTAACATGTTACGAAGGCACTAAAACTATACCTAACTTCTTAAATGTTAAACTGAATGCTAAATTCGAAATCAGCTCCAAAAACTGTCCTAGAAACATTTAAAACTCGAAAAGGTGAACCAAGGTCATTAAAATCAGTGACCTTGACCTAATTTTCAAGTGACCTTGACACCCACCATATTGCATGTGACCAACATCATATAACATGTTTGAACGCTTGAAACCACGAAAAGACAGCAAACGCGCGGCTAGTGCGCGCCGACGTACGCCGAATCACAATTCCGGCCAAACATGGTCTCGTAATAATAACTTAATATCAGATGCTGATTTACCGCTACTCAGTCAAGTTAGAACCATTTCTTCTTGGCCGCGGTCACCGGTCCAGGCCACCACACAATCGTATTACACCGCGCTTGTTCAATGCTCAGTTCGTATTGTAAAAGCACTGCGGCACAGCATAGATGCAGGCGCTCTGCTACTGCCATCTATGGGTGAAAGATGAAGATAATGGTTATTGCGGTACAGTATCACTACAGGCGCAAACAACGTGCAAACAAAGATGCCTATGCTGCGCTGCGCTACCGGGCGATGGTAGCGTAAATTTGCGTTGCTGGGTAGCTAAAAGTTTTGGAGCCCGAATTTGACAAAAGAAATTGTTTGCCGTTTTAAAGACCGTATCAAACAATCTGCGGTTACTCTCAATTCTTGCTTTGAGATAATTGGTGATTTGTTTATCAAACCGTGGTACTTCCAAGCTATTACCAGCACATTACGAACTTCAGGCGACACCGCTCGTCTATGTTTTGTGTCCTTTGCCTCACGTGAGGGTGATTGGTACCTACTGGAGTAGGCAAAAGTGATATCATCTCCCATTTTCAAATGGATCAGCACCTAAATGGTGAGCCGACCAGGGGGACCGATGAACGTTGTTGTTGTCGTCATCATCGACCATAGGTGGCGGAACGGGGAGGATCTAACCTTGAGTGACCTGGGTCTGAAAGTTATGCAGCATGTGTGAAAAATATTCATGAAAGGGTGTGCTAAAAACGGCGGCGCTCCACAACGCCGTTTTCGAGATATTTACATAAACCTACAAGGGGTGTCCCTGTCCAAGCATCCCCACCGCCCGGCGCGGATAATTTTTTGCACGTGCAGAGCGCACCTTTGGGGTCCACCAGGAGATGGATATGCTCAATAACTATGCGGGAATGCATTCCGGGTGGCCTGTGTAAATTTAGCACTTTGAGCTTGCTAGCGCTACCCGCTCTGCCCGTATATGTGACACAGAGTGTCACATCAAAAGGTTTGTACGTGCACAGCACGTGCACCGTGTACCCCAGCACATCTATTTGCACAACACCTTAAAGCGCTTGTCCAGTAGTGTCAGTGTGCCAAATTTGGTGTGCCTAGGTCAAGGTTTTCCGGAATCGGAGGATGCATCCTCAAAACACAGGGTTGGCATTTTTGCCGGCAAAAACTAGTTTATGCCATTTGCCGGTTCAACCGGTTTTAACCGGCAAAAAGTGGCAAAAACTAGCAAAAACTAAAAACCATCACGATGCAATGCCTAAACATGGATTTGAACAAGAAACATTTTAAGGAGAATTCAGTGAAAGCTTTATGCTTTCAAACAGTAGTGACGTTGACCATTGAAGTGGTTCATAACTCAAAAACATTTTCATGGGCTTTCCATAAGGAACCAGTAAGCCACCTTTTGGGATCACAAATGAGCCAGTGCAAGGGTGAGTCCTGCACAATAAGAGGTGCGAAGGGGTATCTGCCGCTGACATGCACACGGCACCGCACGGCACCTTACTTACCGTGGCCGCTTTGCCCCACTCTCCCCTATACATGGAAATGCATTAGGGTGGTGGATGTCTACCGAAATGCATATACATTTTAAGCAGGGATAAGTAATGAGGCAAAGTTCAGAATGTTTAGTGCGCCTCTATAATATCCAGAAATGCATAAGTACATTTCAAAGCCATTCCTTGCTAGAAAAGATGTAGCTTTAGCCACCTGAGTTTTAGCCAGTTTTTGCCAGTTTTTGCCACCAAGGGTTTCTGCCAGCCGGTTTAAACCGGTTAAAACCACTGGCAAAAACCAGTTTTTGCCACCCCCTGCCAACCCTGTCAAAACATGTTTTTCGCCCCTGACGCGTGCATTCCGCACCCCCTGCTGCCGAGCATACCATATGTTAATGGTCAAACACCGGGACATGTGACCTGTGAATTTCGCACCTGTGCCGCGCACCGTTTAATTTGGAGCGTCGCTTAAATGTTTTTGCCCTTCCCGACTTTGTCGACACGTGGCACGCGCCACGTGACACCGAATGACCTGTGACATGCATCATCACCTGCCTCAAAGCATTGCCCATCGAACGGTACCACCAGCATCTCGATCCGATCATCCGTTTAGACGCAATTCCAATTGTAATGGTTCGATGACCTTTCAGAGCACGGGTTTTTGGCAACGTAAAATGGCGCCTTGTCGGCTTCACTATCTTCCATAGGAGGTCCATTGGGATCGTCAGTCCAGTTTATTTATACGTCCGTGACTTCGGCTGCAAACTTGAAACGGAACAGAGTATAGTCCTTTTGTTTCGTTTTTAGAGCCCGTTTAAGTGAAGAAGATTCCGCGTTCGGTGAGAGGGAGAAAATCGAGAACCGCGCTTTTATAAAGTATTGCGATTTGAAAGGCATGCCTTCATCCGAAATTAAAAAGGATATGAAAATAAACTTATTGGCTGTATCCCATCATATGGCACTGCTAAGGTTTGAGCTGCTCATTTCAAGCAAGGCAGGAACAGCGTCCAAGATGAACAAATATCAAAAATGCCGTAGAATGTGTCAAAATCCGAAAACACTGACCCTGCTCTAGGGGTGGGGATGCTGGATCCAAGACTGTGACCTCATCAGATAGCGGTAAGAATGAACATCTCCCAGGAGCAAGCTGGCGACATTCTTACCAAAGGGTATGACATGATAAAGGTCTCTGCTCATTGGGCCTCTCGGCTTTTTGCTGCAGAGCACGACGAGAGATGTGTACTGACATCTGGCGCTAGTTGAAGCAGATTCTGAGAACTTATAGTCACTTTTCGCTATTGCTGATAAACTGTGGGTGTTTCACTTCAATCCAGAATCGAAAGAACAGTGGAGTCAGTGAAAGCACGTCTCTACTCTAATCTGAAAAAAATGAAGTGTCAGAGTCACAACAGGGAGGAAAGTGTTCTGCAATTGGGGAAATAAATGATATGTCTTGCAATTGCACTTCCTTTCAAAGGGTCTTACTGTAATTGGACATTACTAAGATGACCCACTGATGCACCTTTGTTAGAAAATCAGGAAGATCAGAACGGCAATGCTGACAAAATTGGCCATGTTTCACCAGGCCAATGCTTTGGGGTATTTTTCACTGGTTGCAATGTAAAAAATCAAGTACTAAACCTTCCAATTTATCCCAAATTAAATCTTTTGACCAGCATTGGCATCCTTAGGGTGTTTATTTCTTTCTAAACCTAAAGAAAAAAAACTGACTGGATGATGCTTCACAAAAAATGATGACGTCATTGGCACCGGGAGCACTTTCCCAAAATAACATTATTCGAGGCGGTTAAAAAGTGAGGAAAAAGTGCTAGGGCTTCACAATTTGGTGTCCCCACATAAATAGTGGCAAAATATGTGAGCAAAGATTCATTAATCTGCGTCACCTGTAACTATGTTGGCTCAAAACTTTTCATTCACCCCACGTATAGTTCATTCGACGAGTCTCGCCGAGAGGAACACGATGCTGGCAAAAGTAATGTCATGGCTCTTTTGAGTCAAAAGTTATTGCCGAAAAAACACTTTTTTGTAAAAACGGCTATTTTTGGAGTTTTTGCCCTCTGGTGGCTAAGCCGTTGACCTGAGGTCAAATTTGAGAACATTATTCAGAAAGTTCTGTCAAAAGGCTATCGAATGCGCTTTTCCGCGGCGCTGTAGCTCTATCAGTTCCCGAGATAGCCGTTGGCAGTTTCCAAAATGTTGAAATAGTCAACATTTTACCTTTGGTGACCTCTGGTGACCTGACCTTTGACCTGACCCGAGGAGCCGAGTTAGAAGGGGGGTGTTCAGACACCCCCCCCCCCCGGCCCGACGCGGAATCTCAGAGCACCTTCAGACGGGTGCGGGTTAACATTATTTCACTTGGTTTTTCTTTGTTTGGTGTATTTATCTAAGGGTCAGGTCAAATGAGGTCAACTGAGGTCAAATGACGTTTGTGCCAATAGCTTGTCACATAATAAAGATAAAATGTGTAAAATTGATGCTCGGAGGGGTTCTGAAAGTTTGGTGGCGGTATCTGCAGCCGTTTAGGAGATATCCACGGAAAAGGACAGGCGACCGTTTCGCCCTCCCCCCCCCCCTACGGGGCGCGGGTTAACGCTTTTGGACGTTATTGACGAAAAACGGGAGAGGGGGGGGGGAGATTCTGCCCCCCAGCGGGGCGCGGGTTAACATTAAGTCACGAGCTCACTAGTTAAAAATGTCGTGAATATTGCATGAAAATTGCGTAACACAAAGTTACCTCAGAGCAGCTCCAACTTCCAATCAATCCTGCCGGGAAATAGTGACACAACAGAAATAATAGGCGAGCTCTCTGTAGAGCCTGTACATTGGTCGGCAGGAACTTTTAAAATATGATATATTGACAGGAAACCCGTCTCTCTGGCTCGGCGCTGGTCACGTGACCTTGCACCACTGCTCTCATTGAACTTCTGAGTCTCGAGTGACCTCTGATGGGTCTGAACTCTGATACCTCTGGGACCAACGACATCTGGGACCACTGACCTCTGGGACCAGCGACATCTGGGACCACTGACCTCTGGGACTGCTGACCTCTGAGATCGCTGACCTCTGGGACCAGCGACATCTGAGATCGCTGACCTCTGGGACTGCTGACCTCTGAGATCGCTGGCCTCTGGGACCAGCGACATCCGAGAAAGTGGACTTCTGACCTCTGATGCCACTGGCATCTCAGACCCCTGAGTCCTGACTCCTGATACCTCCGGCTTCTAGCCTTCTACAGGGTTGAGCAGATAGCAACCAGCTCAGAAGACGTGATCTTAGTTCCAAAAAGCATACAGCAGACATCGGTGATAGCATTCCACTCGATGACTTCTGACGGGCACTTGGGGCCCCCTTATTTTACGGAATCGGGAGGGGGTTCATCATTACAGGGGACCTAACCATTATTCCGGCAGTTCGAATCAACAAGATGGAAGAAGGCAACATCCTGCATGGAGTGATGCTCTTTGAGGAGTCAGCTCCCCGGCATAGGTACAGTAAAAAAATAATTAAATACAAAATCTCCTGAAACGGAGGATCCCGCAAACTGTACCCAAGGGAAATGCCCCCTTCCTCAGTAAACCTCAGCCCACACACAGCAACCACACAAGTTCTGGTTGCTGGGGCGTTTTTGCGGGTGAGTCTAACGAACGTCCCCAATCCCCATGTGACTGTGGTGAGCCTCAGCAGTGCCAGTTGGCTACAATTACGAGCCATTTCAGACGGAAGATCTCGCCGCGCTTGCGGCCAGTCCAGGCACCGATAAGGACTGATGCAGGTGGACCACGGTGACCATATTTGGTGATAAATGTGTAAAATTGGTGTGACAATATGTGATCCAAATTTGAAATGCCTATGCTTACAAATTTCTAAGCTACGGCGTTCTAAATGCAAACATGTATTTTGTCCCAATTTATCTGCCCAACCCTGTAAAACGCGAGGGGTCCCTCGCTGACCTCTCTGCCCTCTAACTTGTCCGTTGACCTCTGACCTCTGCCCTCTGACCTGTGACCTCTGACCACCCACCTCTGCCCTGTGACCTCTGTATCCGTTGTCCTGTGACCTGTGTGCCCTGTGATCTCTGCGCCCTGTGACCTCTACGCCCTGTGACCTCTGTGCTCGCTGCCCTGTGATCTCTGTGCCCACTGACCTGTGACCTCTGTGCCGCTGACCTGTGACCTCTGTGCCGCTGACCTGTGACCTCTGTGCCCTCGGGCAGCGGTTGGTACGGGCGTCACCAACGTGCTGGCGGGCCGCGGCGGCGCCCAGCTGGTGGCCGCCAGTACCGGAATCCAGGGCGGCGGGGGATTTAGCTTCGGCACCAACCAGGTCACCGCCACGGCAGAGGTACGGGGCGGGCCGGAGAGCCAGCGAGGGGGAGGGAGAGGGAGAGGAGAGAGAGAGAGAGAGAGAGAGAGAGAGAGAGAGAGAGAGAGAGAGAGAGAGAGAGAGAGAGAGAGAGAGAGAGAGAGAGAGAGAGAGAGAGAGAGAGAGAGAGAGAGAGAGAGAGAGATGCCAAAATATGGAGGAATGTGTAACTGGGACCCCCGGGGGTAAGAAACTTCCTCCCGGTTATACCGAGTCACACCCCCCCCCCTCCCCCATCTGGTGTATCGTGAGATCCCGCTCTCCCTCTGTTATAGCGTGCTGGGGAGCTGAGGTATATCGTGAGATCCCGTATGTAAAGAGTCGCTCTCCCTCTGTTATAGCGTGCTGGGGAGCTGCCGATTCAGGCCAACTCGGGCAGCACGCTGGTGTCCACTGACCAGGTGAGTGTCGTCACATTGACGTCACAATGACGTCACCACTCACCACGCTGGTGTCCACTGACCAGTGACCAGGGCGGTGTTTCAACGGCACGCCACCAGCACACGTGGCAATTTGGGTTTCCATGGAGACATCAACAAGCCCCTTGCTCCAACACTACCACAAGTGTGATGTCATCTCGAGAAATGCGCTGGCAGCGTGCCCGCCCCGTTGTGTTTCACGGCAGAGCGCTGCAGTGCGTTGCGCGCGTCAGCGCGTTGGGTTTCAATGGCAATATCAACAAACTTCACTCTGACGCTAAGCTATGACGTCATCGCAAGACGCTGGCGCGCCGCGGCGTTAGCGCCATCAGCACGCTAGCAGTATCCGCACTCAAGCCTCTTCTCTTTGTACTTTTTCCTTTAGGACCTCTGTTCTAAACGCGATTCATCATTAGCTAACGGATCGCACGCAACGTCATTCGAGTGACGTCAGGGGTACGCCTCAGCTCCCAGCGCGCTGCAGCGCGCGCAGCGTCGGGCGGTGAAACAGGGCCCTGGTGGCAGGTGAGCCCCAGTGATGTCATAATGACGTCATAATCACGTCACCAACGTCATAATGACGCCACAATGACGTCACCATGCTGGTGTCCACTGCCCCGGTGAGCCTCTAGTATCGTCACAGGCAAGCAGCAATACGCTTATCAACGGTTATACGTAGGAGAGAGTGGGCTAAGATGCCCAAGGTGGGAAAGACGCCCCATCCCCTCTAGCGGCGAAACAAATAATCAAACCTGGAAATTAATGTTATTGGCGTAAAGCGGAAGCCTTCCTTGGTAACTGCACAAAAATTTGCCAATCTCAGTTCGGCAACAGTTGACTGGTGATGGCATGTTTTATGTTTGCTGCTTTCAAAAAATATTCTGGTGTCAAAACATTGTAAATATCAAAGAGGGTGAATAATTCTTATGTCCCCTGCTATTGTCGTGATACATTAACCCGCGCCGGGCCGGTGCTCTGAGATTCCGCGCCGGGCCGGGGGGTCTGAACACCCCCCTTCTAACTCGGCTCCTGGGCCACGTAGCGACACGCCGTAAGCGTCAATCGAAAAAAACGTCCAAAATAGGGACGAAAACACTTCGGTCATTTTTTGAGTCAGGTCAAAGGTCAGGTCACCAGAGGTCACCAAAGGTAAAATGTTGAATATTTCAACATTTTGGAAACTGCCGACGGCTATCTCGGGAACCAATAGAGCTACAGCGCCGCAGGAAAGCGCATTCGATAGCCCTTTTACAGACCTTTCTGAGTAATGTTCTCAGATTTGACCTCAGGTCAACAGTTTAGCCTCCAGAGGGCAAAAACTCAAATAGCCGTTTTTAGGAAAAACGTTTTTTCGGCAATAACTTTTGACTCAAAAGAGCCATGACATTACTTTTGCCAGAATCGTGTTCCTCTCGTCGATACGCGTCGAATGAACTACAATTTGACCTTGAAAGGTCAACTTGAAAATTTGACCTCAAGTCAAGGTCATGACCTGACCGGTAAAGGTCATGTTGCATATCAGTCGATCCGCAACGTCGAGCCGAACAAATCTCAGGCGTTTCCAACGCTCTAGCACGCCTTTATCAGAAGTTATTAGTGAAAAACTGGTAGATTCTGTTCGTGACCTGAGATGACCTCGGGGACATAACGAGGGGTCACAGCTGCCATTTTCCGGTTCAGTGTGTCAATTTTACCTACATCTCGATGTTTGAGAGTGTCTAGAATAGCTTTCGTGCAAAAAAGACGGTTTTCAATTTTCTCCCATTGATTTATAATGGAGAGGCCGCAAAATTGACCTGACCTTAGGTCACCGATATCAAAATTCCGAGACATACATTTTATAGATAATGTTGTTCTTATCAATCGCTGAAAGTTTCAAGGCAATCAATTAGTCGGTGTAGCTATGACGAGCATTCTTATTTTTTTCTGAGGTGAGGTCACTTGGCGTGATCTGGTGACCTGACCCAAGGTGACCTGGGTCTGAAATTTTTTACAATATGTGCGAAAAAGATGCACGAACAGGTGTGCCAAAAACGGTGGCGCTCCGTGCCGTCGTTTTTGAGATATCTGCGAAAAACCGCAGGGGGGGGGGGTTAATTTGAGGGGGATTCACATTTATAGCCAAATCATCATCAAACTCTGGTCACATTCGGCATATGTCAGCAGTAGGGTAGTCCGGGGCCCCAGAGCACCCAACGAAGCGAGGCTTGTTGCTGGGCACTCCAAGGTCCCAGACTGTCCAACGGAAGAGGTGGCAATACACTCAATACATGTACCTACAATGTACATGCACACACATACATACATACTACATACATTACATACAGTTGCATACATATATTAATATAAATATTCATTACCATAGACTTGGTACGGTAAATTTAGAGTCGAGTACATCATGTGTAATTAGTGCGGCTATCAATACTAAGTATTGACTAATTAAACGCTCCTATACAACATCATGTGTAATTAGTGCGGCTATCAATACTCAGTATTGACTAATTAACCGCACCTTTACAATCTTTTTCACTGTATGTTTGGAAGGAGGAATTGATTGAATTTGAGGAAACAGAGGGGTTATAATTTTATTCCAGACTCTAGGTGCTGTCCATATTATTGTTTGCGTTTTATACTTCTTGTAAGTAAATATTTCCTCAAAATGTCAAGCAGAGCGATTGCTTCTGCCGATGGGATGAAATCGAAACATCCTACCCTCCCGGGAGCAGCTAGCGCACATGGTGACCAAAAATTTTTCCAAAGGCTATGATAGGTTGGCCGCTAATGACGTCAGAGTGACGTCATTTTTGCCATTTTCGACCCAAAAAAAAGGTTTCGCGGGAAGAGCTGTCAGGCCTACAGCTTTAGAGATACAGAAAAATGTTTCAGACATAAAAAGGTGTAGAATCAAAAGGACTACAAAACTGCTATTTCGCTTTTTCGATTTTTTTTTATTTTGACCCCCAAAAATAAAAAATAAATTTTTTGAATATAATAGCCAAAAAATCCAAAAAAGTTTCTTGAATTTCGGAAAAACCGGAAAATATGTGATAGTCCCTACCGCCTTCTATCTGCATACCAAATTTGAGATCGATACCTCTTTTTTGGCCAAGTTATAGCGAAAAAAACTGTTCAAAATTGATGACGTCAAATTTTCAAACTCAATTTTTAGCGATTCTAGACCTCGTAGCGCAAAACAAAGACCACCATTAGACTCCCCGTGACGAGCTACATCGAATCAATACCCATTTTATGCAAAAATATCAACTTTGAAATTTGACCTTTTTTGACCTGACCTTGACCTGACCTCCACCAGAAAGTGACCTAAACCGTACCTGATGGTCTTATAACCAACACCATTGAGTTGGAAATGAAAAACTGGCCATAAAACATGCATCACATAACCTTAGTAAAGTTGGGCTCATGTGGTGACCCTTGGTGACCTTTGGTGACCTGACCTGTGACCTGACCTGGTATGACCGGTGACCTCTAATAGCAACATATGTACTAGACAACTGACGCCTCATCACTGATTTTCGACAAAATGCGTTTTAATCGGTGTTATAGCGCTTTCCCTAGAAGCCCCGTGAACGGTGAAACATTTTATCTTTGACCTGACCTGTGACGTCACCGGTGACCCCGAGGTCAATGAAATTTGGTTTCTTCGACAAATTTGACAGGGCTATCGAACGCCGTTTGAATTTTTCCGGATCCGTCCAGTAGTTTCGGAGATACGGGGGGGGGGGGGCAAAAAATGCCCCCCCCCCCACCGCGCGGAAGGTGGCTGGTAGGCCCACCGCCTGCCGGGTTAAAGTTTTTGGTCTCTCCCATTAAGACGGTTCATATTTCTTATAGCATGTAAATAGCAAAAACTAGGGTTACCCGCGTGCTCCGCAACGCGAAGAAGGGTTATTTTTGACCCGTGGGTATTGGGTTGGTCTGTGTCGGTTTGGTTGGTATCCATTTCGTTCGATTGCTTTTTGACGGCCAAGCATTTTGTAATAAAACAAAAAGATACATCGCATCGAGGTGCCCGTGTCGTATTATCATGCGTTCTACTTAAGAATGATTCGAAAACTGGCGTGAAGTCTTTTGAGGGCCATCGCTGAATTTCGCTAAAAATGACAATGTAATGGTTTGGAACATTTACATTTTTAAGAATACTGTTGCTCATCATGCAAACATGAAGAGTGAATCTTGAACAGAATTGAATGCTCTTTCCAACGGTGCCATTTTCAATTGCCAAACGTATCAGGTTATGCAGCAAAACCCGTGTAACTAATAAAGTGGCACATCATCGACAAACACCATTTTCTCTAGCAATTTGTACCACCTTGGCGTCGATCAATTAGCTATTCACAATTTTTATATGAGAGGCGGTACATTTCTCTTGCCAACAGGCGTTGTTCCAACTCGCTCTGTTTAACGGTCACCTAAAAATAAAATCAATTCCAAAATCCGCCAAAAACCGCAATTTTTCAACAAAAGTGCCCTCCCCGGTGCACGTGGGGCGTGCTATCCTCTGCATTGCACACCATTCAATAGCCCGTTCAATTCTGTACACGATGTTGTTTTCCCCGTGCCGGTCGTACCCCTGGTCACCAAGATATTGCACGGGAACTGGACCCGTGTCGGCCAAAATTAACCGTTTTCGCCCGATTTCGCACGCCGATTTATACATGTAAAGTCTATGGCGCGAATTTGCACTTTTTGAGCACGCGCCACGCGCTCCCTACCAATCCGATCGAGCTGAGACCCCTCAAAGGCACGTCGCGCATCCTTGATCTATAAGTTGTGCAAATTTCACCGGGCTAGGTGCAACGGTCTGGCCTGTAGTCCACGCGCTCCCTACCAATCCGATCGAGCTGAGACCCCTCAAAGGCACGTCGCGCATCCTTGATCTATAAGTTGTGCAAATTTCACCGGGCTAGGTGCAACGGTCTGGCCTGTAGTCCACGCAAAGCACGACCAAGTCGGGACCTCGGTAACGGACAGACGCACCCTCCTCAAATAGTAATAT
Source organism: Amphibalanus amphitrite (assembly GCF_019059575.1). NCBI lineage: Eukaryota > Metazoa > Arthropoda > Thecostraca > Balanomorpha > Balanidae > Amphibalanus > Amphibalanus amphitrite. Next base: position 569,737 of record NW_024881866.1, read on the forward strand.
AGATGTAGTTCTTTGTGAGCTTTTTCATATAGGTGCATTTTGGCTCAGCTAGCAATAATGTTTAGGGATATTTTTTTTTTAGTTTAAGACTGTCTCAAATAGCCCCATAGGGTGGGGCTATTTGAGACAGTTTTAGTTACAAAGAAATTGAAAAAAATCGGTCACGCAAGAGATAATTTTCTTTTTAAACGCCATGCGATTGGAAATAAAATTTTGATCATTCTGGCAAAAATTGTTTTTTTTTCAAAGGCTGTTATATTTCCTTTATATTCAATATTTTCCTTTTTCGTAGGATGCTTTATTTCGGTAGGTTATAAAATTGCATCACAATATGCTAAGGCTATCATAATTTGATGTGACCCTAAACTTTCAAAATGACAGAATGATCATCAAGGACAATTTAAAGTCAACGACAGCAACATTTTGAAAGTAAGTCTCGCAAGAATGAGATGGATGTAACATAAGAAATGCCAACTGCGCGGCACTTCGTGGCGTCGACTTTGCTACACACTTGAAAACTTAGCTGATCCCCTCCCCCCGGTTGACGGATAAATGTTATGTTCCGCGGGTTTCACTTTGCCCCCCCCCCTTTAGCTAACGGCTGCGACCGCCAGTGGGTGTCTCTGAGGGTTTCACACCCCCAACTCTGAGTGCCTACACCAGTGCCTATTAAAATTAAGCCCTGTATCGGCGGCTCTGAGGACCCAACCAACACCTGTGCATCTGAAGGCCACCCACTGGTGACTTTTGAGGGTCCCACACCGGTGAGTCTGAGGGCCCCACCGGCGTCTGACAGTACCATGCCGGTCTCTAAGGACCCCACAGGACTTCTTCTGCCGGCCTAAGGAACCCTTGCCGGTCACTGAGACCCCCTGCCGCCTTGTAGAATGTAGAGAGTTCGCGTCAGCAGCTCTAAAGCCCCCATGCCCGTCTGTAACGGCTCCACACCAGCGTCTATGAGGGCCCACAGCAACGCCTGTAAGGACCCTCATCGGCGCCTCTGAGAGAATCACACTAGCACCTCTGAGCGCCCACACCGGCACCTGCATGAAGGCCCCACACCGGTGCCTCTAAAGGCCCCTTACCGGCGGCTCTGAGGGCCCTACGCCGGTGATTCTGAGGGTGCTGCCGATAACCGAAGGCACCACAAGCCCTTAGTGTCGCTGAGCTTTAATCCCATACCGGCCCTCTAATGTATCCCATGCATCCCATCCCATACAGAGGGCGCCACGACAGTGCACTCATTGCCCCACACCCCTAGCCCTCACACCCGGAGCGGGTAAACTGTGTTATAACTATAGCAACGATTTTACCACCGTTGTACGTTATGCATTTCTCAAAGTTGACTCAAAATGGTCCAGTATAAAACTGGCCTGCCAAGCTTATGGCCAAGGTCAGGCCCAAATCAAAGCGGGATGACAATAGCAGATGTTGTCAAATCGATACTGTATCAGCAGAAACCATTCAGATGGCAAGAAAAATGCCGTGTGTTGATGTTTAGATGTAGGTATAAAGGAAACAAGAAGGAAAGAAGTCCGGAAAAGGGAGGAAAGACCTTTTCTCGCTGCCTCAATGTTGAGGGGGCGCCGCCCCCTCGGATCCCAAGTTGGGGGGGGGGGGGCAAGCGCCGCTGCTGCACCCCCCTCCCCTGTTCCCGGGTCTATGAACACTGCAGACGTTCCGCGGCAGACCAGGTAACAGTTTGTGCCTCGAAACGGGTCAGCCAGCGGCGCCATTCCTGCCCATTTGCACCGGTAAAGGGTTTAGCCTTTGACATAAAAATCAACCTGGGATCCATCTCTCACTCAAACTGATAATAACCGATCGTAATATTTACACTATACGATATCCTATTCCGCCGAAAACATCGATCAAAATGCCGGTCGCAGCTACCTTACCGTGATTCTGGCTCACCAGCTCCGGTTTTTCGGTCGTGGCGTCCTACCGACCGCACCAATTTGTAACGTTTCTTCTGTATTTTCACTTTTACACAACACTATTTACACATCCGTCGACACCCCCCCTCCCTGTCCTTCCGGCTCGCGGTCCGCAAGCCGACTGCCGCGCCGGTCGCGCCGGCGCGATACCCTGCCGGCGCGCACCGACAAGTTCCGGGCCGTGCCGCTAGGTGGCAGCAGCTGCCGGCTGCTATAAACCCCTACAGGATGACCTTGGCTCTGGAGGCATCCGACAGACCTGCTCTGCGAGAGCACGCTCCGCCGACGCCCTCACCATCGTCACAGATGACCACCCCTCCGCTGAGGCGTTCGGCACGAGTGGCCAGGGCAGCGGGTTCGCGTTAGTGTTGTATGGTCTAGGTCTAGCCCTCATTAGGTAGGGGCGTACGCATGAACATGCCTGCTGTCTGTACTCGCATTTTGTAGTCAGCATCGCATTATGACCCCCGTTGTTTCATGACACGTGGCTGTATTTCGATTCATGTACTCATTGGCAGCTCCCGCAACCAGAGGTGGAACTTTTTGTTTTTCATTGGGGTTGTAGTTTGCCGGAGCCCAGGGTATACCCCCTCCAAAACCCGAAAAGTCCCTGGATTCGGCCCACTATTTTTCGGGAGGGGACCACATTTTCATTTACAAAAAAAAAAAAATAATAAAAATAAATAAAAGTGGTCCATCTCCAGGGAGAGTCGGCTGACCATGTCGTCCCTCCATTGGCTATGTGCCTGGTTGTAGGTACTCGGGTATCGCCAGGCACACATAGGGATAGAAATGCGAAACTTTCAGTACGCCGTCCTATAGTTGTCTGTCTGCCCGCCAGGCGGCCATCCTGTAGCTGTTTGTTTGCCCGCCAGGCGGCCAGTAGTTGTTTGTTTGCCCCCCCAGGCGGCCATCCTGTAGTTGTTTGTTTGCCCGCCAGGCGATCATCCTGTAGTTGTCTGTCTGCCCGCCAGGCGGCCATCCTGTAGTTGTCTGTCAGCCCGCCAGTCGGCCGTCCTGTAGTTGTCTGTTTGCCCGCCAGGCGGCGCTGGGGACGTCTCAGGCTTCCACTCTGAGCACGGAGCCGTCCGGCCGGGCCGGCCAGCCCAGCCGGGTGGCGGCCACACAGGTGAGAGATGGAGAGAGAGAGAGAGAGAGAGAGAGAGAGAGAGAGAGAGAGAGAGAGAGAGAGAGAGAGAGAGAGAGAGAGAGAGAGAGAGAGAGAGAGAGAGAGAGAGAGAGAGAGAGAGAGAGAGAGAGAGAGAGAGAGAGAGAGAGAGAGAGAGAGAGAGAGAGAGAGAGAGAGAGAGAGAGAGAGAGAGAGAGAGAGAGAGAGAGAGAGAGAGAGAGAGAGAGAGAGAGAGAGAGAGAGAGAGAGAGAGAGAGAGAGATGATGTCAGGGGTGGCCAGCGGCTCCCCGGGGACGCGGCAGAGACGGGCATCACGGGAGACAGCGGAGAGACCAGGGGAGACAGGGGAGAGACTAGGGAAGAGGGGCATCAGGGGGAGAGAGAATAAACAGGGAGACGGGGATCACGGAGACAAGGATAGACAAGGGAGAGACCAGGGAAGGGGGATACACGGGAGACAAGGGAGAGACCAGGGCGGGGGATACACGGGAGACAAGGGAGAGACCAGGGAAGGGGGATACACGGGAGACAAGGGAGAGACCAGGGAAGGGGGGATACACGGGAGACAAGGGAGAGACCAGGGAGGGGGATACACGGGAGACAAGGGAGAGACCAGGGAGGGGGATACACGGGAGACAAGGGAGAGACCAGGGAAGGGGGATACACGGGAGACAAGGGAGAGACCAGGGAGGGGGATACACGGGAGACAAGGGAGAGACCAGGGAAGGGGGATACACGGGAGACAAGGGAGAGACCAGGGAAGGGGGATACACGGGAGACAAGGGAGAGACCAGGGAAGGGGAATACACGGGAGACAAGGGAGAGACCAGGGAAGGGGGATACACGGGAGACAAGGGAGAGACCAGGGAAGGGGGATACACGGGAGACAAGGGAGAGACCAGGGAGGGGGATACACGGGAGACAAGGGAGAGACCAGGGAGGGGGATACACGGGAGACAAGGGAGAGACCAGGGAGGGGGATACACGGGAGACAAGGGAGAGACCAGGGAAGGGGGATACACGGGAGACAAGGGAGAGACCAGGGAAGGGGGATACACGTGAGACGGGGGATAGACCAGGGAAGGGGGATACACGGGAGACAAGGGAGAGACCAGGGAAGGGGGATACACGGGAGACAAGGGAGAGACCAGGGAGGGGGATACACGGGAGACAAGGGAGAGACCAGGGAAGGGGGATACACGGGAGACAAGGGAGAGACCAGGGAAGGGGATACACGGGAGACGGGGTGGATCTGGCTCAGATGAGGCAGCGGTGGTTTAGTGAGGAGTAGTGATGCTGAGTAGTGATTCTGACAATATATCGCTGTTTTGGCGTCGCTGATCGAGGCGTGCTCGGCGTGTGCTACTGCTGACCTCTCTGTCTCTGTGGCAGGCGCAGGTGTCGGCCATCTCTGTGCGCGGCGGTCTGACCGACCGGCAGCAGCACATCGGCACCATCGAGGTCGGTCCGGCCGGGCCGCGCGCCAACATCGGTGAGCCAGCACCGTGCCACGCGCCCGGCGCCAATAACCAACCCTGACTCAGTAGCTGCCGCCTTGTTACACACTCAGTGACTGACCCGGTGAGCCGGTGCCAGTGACAGACCCGGTGACTGACCCGGTGAGCCGGTGCCAGTGACGGACCCAGTGACTGAACCAGGAAGCCAATACCAGTGACAGACCCAGTGACTGAGCCAGTGAGCCAATACCAGTGACAGACCCAGTGACTGACCCGGTGAGCCGGTGCCAGTGACGGACCCAGTGACTGAACCAGGAAGCCAATACCAGTGACAGACCCAGTGACTGAACCAGGGAGCCGGTGCCAGTGACAGACCCAGTGACTGAACCAGGAAGCCAATACCAGTGACAGACCCAGTGACTGAACCAGTGAGCCGGTGCCAGTGACAGACCCAGTGACTGAACCAGTGAGCCGGTGCCAGTGACGGACCCCGTGACTGACCCGGTGAGCCGGTGCCAGTGCCCGACCCAGTGACTGGACTAGGGAGCCAGTGCTAGTGACGGACCCAGTGACTGAACCAGGAAGCCAATACCAGTGACAGACCCAGTGACTGAACCAGGGAGCCGGTGCCAGTGCCCGATCCAGTGACCGACCCAGTGACTGACCCGGTGAGCCAGTGTCAGTGCCGGACCCAGTGACTGACAGTGACGGATCCAGGGGGGCATGGGGGCCATGCCCGCCCCCCCCCTTGGGCCTCCCGGGGGGCGAGTTTCCTAAGTGTGGAACTGCCCATACCTGAGGTCTATGATTGGCGTAAGCTTCGCCGAGATGACGTTACAGGCTGTGACGTCATGGCTCACAGTCGGCCGACCAATTGCTGCACGATTATAGGCGCGCGGCACTAGCGCCCCTGGTGTTATCATGTGAAGTTGAGCCATAGGCGTCGCCAGAGATTTTCGGTTGGGGGGCAAAATCAACTTTTGTGTCAAATCTTGCCTTTCCCCAGTCGTTTCTCACTCGTTTTACATATTATTTGACGCGCAATGGTGCGAGGAATCCGATGGTGACAAAGTTTTCCTTCTAGCAATGATATGTAATTTTTGCAGAAAAAAATCTAAATTTTAAAATTTCTGAAAAAGCGGCCGGTAGAATAACAGAAGCTGCAATTGCCGACGCACTGCAGAGGGCTCCTGTGCAGACGTTCGTCGCTCATGATCATCACCCAGAAAAAGGTGAAAAAAACGCTCCATTTAATTGGATCACCCTGCTAAAACCTCCATTCACGCATGCATACAGAGGTATTACGTGAAATGCATAGGGCTTACCCAGCCGCCGATAGTAGCTAAGTTGGGCATTCGGCGGAGCGTGAATGTCGGAAGTGTGAATCGGAAGTGATTCATCTTTGCTCCAGTGAGATGAAGTGTTTTGTTCACTCGAGTGAGAACAAAAAGTTTCTCGTTTTTCGTGTGAAGGGAAACGCCGCGAACGCGTACAAAAAAAAATGTTTAACGTAACTAAAAGTTACGCGCGGCATAGCCGCAACGGATCACTTACAGGCATAGGCTTGGGACATACAGGCCATTTCAGGCCACTCAGGGTCAGTGTGGACTCTCAGAGGCCTGATTAGAATCCCGGAGATCGGCGTGGGTCACCCCAAATATTTACGTGTATGTGGTGCTTTAGGGCTTTCCGAACCCAATGTGGGGCCCTCAGATGCCAGTGTGAGTTGCGGGCGCTAAGAGACTAGGTCCAGGGTAATCCTGGAGCCCTCGGATAACAGTGTGAACCATAGGGGTCTGTGTCTCGAATCCCTAAGGACACCAGTGGGACTCTCAGAGGTCGGTTTGGGCCCACTGAAAGCTTCTTAGAGCTCAGTGGAGCTCCTTAGGAGCCTGTGTGAAGGTGAAAAGCAAGCTCGCTCATGAGCCCCGCGGCACTTGAACGGTACTTGAGCCTGTCGCAGACATTTGACGAGAGTTGAGAAAGGCCCCGAAGATCTCGTATCACGCTTTATTATTTTATGTGTCAGCAAAAATTATGTCAGCGAAAATTATGTGTCAGCACTCCAAAACTTCAGCTCTAAAATGTGATATCGAACCAACTAGGAACAGGGAATGAATCACAGCATTGATATTTCGAGTCTGGAGTCGGAGTCTTCACTTGAAGATTTTGGCGACTGCGACTCCGACTCTGGTTTGAACTGCACGCTCCAACCGAGTCTGACCTCACAGGCATTCTCAGAAAGGTACCCCCAACTTTTCCCGACTCAAAAATTACATCGGATCTGCATCGATCTCAGGGGGTGCCCGGTCCGAGGTTGGGGGGGGGCAAGCTGCCCCGCTTGCCCCCCCGTGGCGACGCTAATGAGTTGAGCAATAACATTAAAATGTAATACATAGCTTGTGTTGGGAACAATTATGTATTACTAAGGCGTCAATGTCTCACAAATTAATTCGTCCATGCTCCTCAAATTTGGCAAAGTGACCTTATATTATGCGTCATAGGGTACTAGCTTCAAAAACAATCAACAAGCAGCACCAGCCAGGCACTGTTACAAGAAGCGAGCAGTTAAGTGGCGGCAGGTGGCGCTACCATCTCCAGCATCGGTCCAGATGGCGTTACTCACTATCCGCACTAAAGATCCGCACTACCTGCTAATAAAATAGATAATAAATCCGCTAATAAATCTGCTAATAATCTCGCTAATAAATCTAATAATAAATCCGCACTACCTGCTAATTTATGTCCTATTGGTGTCAAACATCATTCAACGCCGATAGGCAGTATCACCAGCCGTAATACCTACCTACTGAACTGAAGACATTTGCTCAATGCTGAAGCGAAACGCAGTGCACAAACCCCACCGTCAAAACTCAAGCACCTCGTAGGAGATATGCTTCCAAGGTAGGCGAATGCACGAACGCAACTGAAATAACACCGGTTATATATTCACGTAGAACAAGTTGTTTTTTTTCTCTTACTAGGGAACTCGCTAAAATTAAGACTGACAAAATATTTACGCAGGATAACTGGCTCCGCCTCTTCGCCAAGTTAAGGATCCGCCAATCCATGCACATAGCCGGCAGCGCCAACTGATGACGTCACTCGAACGGGCGACGGTATGAATAGTTCCACACTTAGGAAACTCGCTCCCGGGGGGCACCATCACGGCAGGGGCACCACAGGCCCACCAAGGGCACCACAGGCCCACCAAGGACACCACAGGCCCACCAGGGGCACCACAGGCCTGTCAGGGACACCACAGGCCTGGCAAGGGCACCACGGGCCCGTCAGGGGCACCTCAGGCTTGTCAGGGCACAGGGGCACCACAGTCCTTCCAGGAGCAACATATGTAAATGCCAGGGGCACCAAAGACCTAGCAGGGGCACCACAGGCCTGCCAGGGGCACCACAGGCCTCGCAGAGGCACCTTGAGCCCGTCAGGGGCACCACGTGCCTGTCGGGGACACTTCAGGCTTGTCAGTGGCACCACAGTCCTGTCAGGGCCCAGGGGCACCACAGACCTTCCAGAGGCACCACAGGCCTATCAGGGGGCACCAAAGACCTAGCAGGGGCACTACAGGCCTGTCAGGGGCACCACTGGCCTCGCAGGGGCACCTTGGGCCCGTCAGGGGCACCACAGGCCTGTCAAGGGCACCACAGGCCTGTCAGGGGCACCACTGGCCTCGCAGGGGCACCTTGGACCCGTCAGGGGCACCACGTGCCTGTCGGGGACACTTCAGGCTTGTCAATGGCACCACAGTCCTGTCAGGGCCCAGGGACACCGGCGGCCTAGCAGGGGTATCACAGGCCTGCCAGGGGCACTACCGGCCTAGAAGGGGCGTCACCGGCCTCGCAGGGGCACCATGGGCCTGTCAGGGGCACCACATGCCCACCAGGGGCAACACACACAAAAATAAAAAATGATAAAAATCTGAAAATAGGGCACCATCAAAATGAAGTGGCCGAAATCCGTTGAGTTTTTAATTTTGGGTAAAGGTAGGGGCACCACTTCGATTCATGGCCCCCTTTGGAGTTTTCCTGGATCCGCCACTGGTGACTGAACCGGCTGGTCCGCAGGCAATGTGGTGGAGCGCCAGCTGACTCGGGCCGGACAGCAGGCAGATCGGCTGAACCTGTCGGCTGCACAGCTGCGGCGCCAGGCTGCCGGATTCTCCGAGCGCACCGCGCGCACAGTGACCGGATCTCCGAGCGCACCGCGCGCACAGTGACCGGATCTCCGAGCGCACCGCGCGCACAGTGACCGGATCTCCGAGCGCACCGCGCGCAGTGACCGCCGTCCGGCCGAGCGGGCTCTGATCGGCGGTGGTCGGCTGAGCCCGACCGACCGACCGACCGACCGACCGACAGACCGACCGACCGACCGACCGACCGACCGACCGACCGACCGACAGACCGACCGACAGACCAACCGACCGACCGACCGACCGACCGACCGACCGACCGACCGACCGACCGACCGACAAACGGACAGACGGGCCGACCGACCAACCGACAGACGGACAGACAGACGGGCCGACAAACGGACAGACAGACAGACAGACAGACAGACAGACAGACAGACAGACGGACAGACAGAGCGGCCGACCGACCAACCGACAGACGGACAGACAGACAGACGGGCCGACCGACCGACCGACCGACCGACCGACCGACCGACAGACAGACAGACAGACAGACAGACAGGCAGACGGACAGACCGTCGGACTGATACCTAAAGATCGGCTGAGAGCATCCCAGTGGCGACCTCTGACACAGTCTCCTATAGATGGCGTTGTACTAGGTAGGCTCAGATAGATGGCGTCACTTTTAATTGACCAAAAATTTATTCATGTCCTCGAGTAGCCGAATAAAGCTGTGTTGCATTGATATATTTTACGCTGGTTGCTGATAAGGGCGAGTCACGTACACCTAATGGATTGCTGGGTTGCATTTTCAGCCCTAAGCATAGGCATTTGGCACTACTCTCCACATGTTCAGTTGGATAATAAGTGGCGCCGCATTGGCCGGGCTGGGTGACAGGTGGCGCCGCATTGGCCGGACTGGGTGACAGGTGGCGCCGCATTGGCCGGGATGGGTGACAGGTGGCGCCACATTGGCCGGACTGGGTGACAGGCAGTGGCGCAGCCAGGGGGGGTGAAAGGGGTGAGATCTCACCCCCGTCTCTTATCCTAGGGGCCCACCGTCGATTCGAACTGTAACGTTATGCAGCCTGACATTTTTTTATCACTATATGTCAAGGTCCGTCATAGGACTGAAAAACAGTTTTCAGGCCTGATAGCCCCCCTTTAGGATTCATAGTCCCATATTATGTTTCAGGAGGTACATCCAAGGCCCGATTGAACTAATTCAAGGCCTAGGAGGGCCCGTTCCATGGCATGAGAGGGCCATTTCAGGCCTGAGAGGGCCATTTCAGGCCTGAGAGGGCCCATTTCAGGCCTGAGAGGGCCCATTTCAGGTCTGTGAGGGCCCATTTCAGGCCTGAAGGGGCCCAGTTGAAGCTTGAGAGGGCCCATTTCAGGCCCTAGAGGGCCTGTTTGAGGCTTGAGAGGGGCCCATTCCAGGCCTGAGACTTGAGAGGGCCCATTTGATGCCTGTGAGGGCCCATTTCAGGCCTGAAGGGGTCCATTTCAGGCCCTAGAGGGCATGTTTGAGGCCTGATTGGGTCCATTTCAGGCCTGAGAGGGGCCCATTTCAGGCCTGAGGGGGCCCATTTCAAGCTTGAGAGGGCCCATTTCATGTCCTAGAGGGCCTGTTTGAGGCCAGAGAGGGCCCGTTTGAGGCCTGAGAGGGGCCCATTTCAGGCTTAAGAGGCACTATTTCAGACCTGAGTGGGCCCAGTTACGGTTTGAGGGGCCTTTTTTCGACATGATAGGGACCATTTCCGGGCTGAGGGGGCCCATTTCAGGTCTGAGAGGGCCCATTTCAGGTCTGAGAGGGCTAATGTCAGGCCTGAGAGGGCCCATTTCAGGCCCTTGAGGTCCTATTTGAGGCCTGAGAGGGGCCCATTTCAGGTCTGAGAGGGCTAATGTCAGGCCTGAGAGGGCCCATTTCAGGCCCTAGAGGACCTATTTGAGGCCTGAGAGGATCTACTTCAGGCCTGAGAGGGACCCATTTCAGGTCTGAGAGGGCCCAGTTCAGGCCTGAGAAGATTCATCCCAGGAATGAAAGGATCATCCTATGTGTGGGAGGGTCCGTACTCCGTGCCTGGTCTGGGTCTGAGAGGGCCTATCCCAATCCTGATTGAGCCGATATCATGTTTGATATAGGCCAACTCACCACATGTATATTGATGGCCCTGTTCATGTCTAATGGGCCCATCTCAAGACTCAGAGATTTTATGCTTCAGGAAGCCTACCCCAAGCGTGAGGGGGCCCATAGAGGTTTTTGAGGCTCGTGGAGGTCCCGCAGTACGACATGTCAGCCTCTGAGAAAGCCATGCAGGGCCCTTAAGATGCCAAGCCGACATCTGAAAATTCCTCTTCTCTTCAGGCCTGTGCCTGCCTCACCGCCCGGCCCCACCCTGACGTCTATGTAGGGGTTTGACGCCTAGGTATTCATCAGGACTCCACACCGGTTCATGAAGACTCCAAACTGACACCTGAGGCTCCTGCACCGGCTTTTGAGGGGCCCACCGACCTCTGATAGCCACCACGCAGGTCTCAAAAGTCAAAAGACCATGTCGATGTTTGATATCTAAACCCCAAGTCTTGGAAGGCCTGTGCTCTATGCAGATTCTTGAGGGCTTTACGTGGGCTTGTAAACATCCCGAACTGGCTCTAGCCTAGCTCGACCGGGCCCCGCAGAGCAGGGCCCCAGGCTTTTGAGTTTTACGCCCCTGAGAGGGGTTTGAATATTCCCTTCTAACCTGACTCCAGGGTCACGTAGCGACAAGTGCGGCGGTAGGCGGGTTTCTTAAGAGCGTCGAAAATCATGGAGAAATTATTTCAGTCATGTTGTAGTTCAGACCAAAGCCCTCGTCATCATGTTCCTCGAAGGAAAAGTTTCGCCTATTTCTACACTCCAGAACATATAAAGCTATAGCGTGCTGAAAGTGGGTTCGATAGCTCTAACGCGTGCAATCAGCCATGGGGGGCGTATCGGCCAAACCCGATCATAATTTAAGAAGGCTAGAAAGACGAGAAAAGCAACAGATAGCTGTAGGATGCTTCAGAAACGTAAAGGTCATTTTTGGATTAGGTCATCGCTGAGGTCATTGAAGACGAAATTATGATAAAATTATGATAAACACAAAGACAAGATTACCACGAAAAATTCTTCTTTTTATATTTTCACAAATAAACGTATCACTCGTGAACCAAAGAGCTAGAGCTTCGCGGAACAACTCATTCGATAGGCCTTTCAAAACGGTTTCGCTTTTAAGATTTGATCTCAATGCCTCATGTCAATGGTTTGGCAACAGAGCAGAGGGCAAAACCATCTAAATAGTCGCATTTTACCAAAATAGTTTTGCTAAGAACTTTTGCAAGAACTTTGGTAAGAAAAATTATGAGACATTTACTATGTCATCATTCTCTCGTAAAAAGTTCAACTTCAAAATGTGACCGCAGATCAAGGTCATGCCCTTACTTGAGAAGTTCATGATGGTTATCAACTGATCCGTATGGATGATTAACACCTTCAAGACAATTTCATTACTCGACCTCGTCTCCTAGGTATATCAAAAGTAATGATCGAAAAACTAACGTTTAGCTTTTTTAAAAGCTCTTTGACCTAGCCCGACCATTTGAGTGGCCGCTGGCCATCAATTGCACGCTGTCCATCAAATATGGGCAGAATGGTCGTGTTTCTGTAAATATGCTGTTGTTTTTTACGTGCCTCTTCAGATCAAGAGATATTTGTCCTTTTCCCTGATTTGGTTGGTTTTGATCAGGACAATGATCTGACCTTTCGTTGTTGGTAAGGGGCCCCCATTAGGTTGAGGGGGGCCCACTTTGCTGGGGGGCCCATCGCGAACGTCTCTCACCCCCGTCGCCAGAGTTCTGGCTGCGCCACTGGTGACAGGTGGCGCCGCATTGGCCGGACTGGGTGACAGGTGGCGCCGCATTGGCCGGACTGGGTGACACGAGGCGCTATACGTAAATGCTATATGTGAATAAACCGGTATTCGTGCCCACTTCTTTGTCTAACAGACGCGATACTGTGCAAGCTTTGCGATCTGGTGCACAGTTCTCACAAAGACTTTGCGTAATGCTTTACGATATTGATCGCACACGTCACACATGGTAACAAGTACCTAACTACGTGCTCTGTGGCATTATCGTTTCGAAATTTGGCGATGCAATTTGGCTGATGGCTCCACCTGAAACCTTGACCTTAACTCACCCTCATGCAGCCCCTGAAGATTTTACCAAATATCTCCATAACGCTAAGCCAGACAAGACCTAGTACATAGATCAGGAACTATGCATAGGCTTACGCCAATCACGCGCACGACCGGATAGCAAGATTAAATAAATATCTCCGCAGACCACAGTCGCGGGCCTACCCAACCGGGATTCAGGGCGGCTGAGGTGACGCTGGGGGCCTGCGTCCGCGCTATGCGGACGACTATGCCTAGTGCCTGTCACATACAGCAGTCGTCTGGGGTGGCCGCGGCAGTGGCGCAATGTCGACAACAATCGTCCCAACTGAGACATGTTCTCGACTACCAGAATCAAAGGCTGCTGGAACCCGCGGGGCGATATCTATCTCTATGTAGATGAGAACTTCCTACTTTTCACTCTGCAGAGTTTGAAAGTCGGGTTTTAATAAATTCCTAAACTATAAAAGTTCGAACATCGTTTATTTATTACTTTCATAGAAATTGCAACCCGACCATTCTATTACATTCGAGTATTGTAACTTAAAACTGAACACAAATTAAAACCAAATTTAAAGATCTGGAACAAGAAACTTAACACACGTTAAAAACATCGACCTAACTACAGCTACAAATCACGGCTATATAATATGCAGATACTCGTATGCTCACAAACACATTGAAGGTCAAGCCCAACAGAATCTTGAAGTCGTTAATCAGATCCCAGCTTCAGGCTCTAAGGCTCCACGGAGCGTTAGAAGCTAGGACTATCATTGCGTCTCGTCGTACCCTGATCATTGCGTGAAGATTTTACCAAATATCTCCATAACGCTAAGTCAGACAAGACCTAGTACATAGATCAGGAACTATGCATAGGCTTACGCCAATCGCAGGCGAAACCCTGAGTTGCCAAGCATTGGGCCCCCGCCCCTATGACCCATCCGGGCCAACCTGGGTACCGGTCCCACTCGAAAGGGACCGGTCGGCCGGACCGGTCGGCCGGCGCCCCGCCCGGGCGGGCGGGGCGCCGCGCCGGCCGGGTCGGGTCGGCGCTCCCCTTGCCCGGGCGGTGGTTAGGGGGCACCCCCGGGAAAGATGATTTTCCGGGGGTGCGGGCGGGGGCTCGCGGCCCGTCTGGAGCGCCGGGGAGGTATCCACCAGATCTCCTCGGCCCGGGGAGGTATCCACCAGATCTCCCCGGGGCCGGGACGGCATATGCCATGGAACGGCACCGTCCCGGTCTGGCCAGACTACAAAGCCGTACAAAGTTAGGGGGCAGGCCGCAGGCTGGCGGAGCGCGTGTGGTCCAGCTGTAGTGATCGGAAGGTCTGTCGGGGCGGCGGGGTTGCGCGTGGGACCTGGTGTGTGTGTGTGTGTGTGTGTGTGTGTGTGTGTGTGTGTGTGTGTGTGTGTGTGTGTGTGTGTGTGTGCGTGTGCGTGTGCGTGTGTGTTTATTTCGGTGATGCTCTGTTTCGTTTTGTTTTGTTGAAGAGGTGCCTCGTAATAAGTTTATGCTTTTGCACCAATTCAACTTTATTTCTGTCCATTGTCCATGCCCATAATCATGAATAAACGACAAACAAACAAACAAACAAGGACACGAAAATTTCAGATTCGTCAGGGTACGACAAGACAACCTGACGAAGATACAAGCAAGTTTTTTCTGCCCACAAGTCATCGACCTAGCAGTCGCGGTGGCCCCCGCCTGATAGCCTTGGCAGTCTTGGAGACGACGGCCGCTGTCCCTAGAAGCCCCGGCCGCTGCACCTAGAACTCCCGGCCGCTGCCCCTAGAACTCCCGGCCGCTGTCCCTAGAACTCCCGGCCACTGCCCCTAGAACTCCCGGCCGCTGCCCCTAGAAGCCCCGGCCGCTGCACCTAGAACTCCCGGCCGCTGCCCCTAGAAGCCCCGGCCGCTGCCCCTAGAACTCCCGGCCGCTGCCCCTAGAACTCCCGGCCGCTGTCCCTAGAACTCCCGGCCGCTGCACCTAGAACTCCCGACCGCTGTCCCTAGAACTCCCGGCCGCTGCCCCTAGAAGCCCCGGCCGCTGCCCCTAGAACTCCCGGCCGCTGCCCCTAGAACTCCCGGCCGCTGTCCCTAGAACTCCCGGCCGCTGCACCTAGAACTCCCGACCGCTGTCCCTAGAACTCCCGGCCGCTGCCCCTAGAACTCCCGGCCGCTGCACCTAGAACTCCCGGCCACTGCACCTAGAACTCCCGGCCACTGCCCCTAGAACTCCCGGCCGCTGCCCCTAGAACTCCCGGCCGCTGCACCTAGAACTCCCGGCCGCTGCCCCTAGAACTCCCGGCCGCTGCCCCTAGAAGCCCCGGCCGCTGCCCCTAGAACTCCCGGCCGCTGCCCCTAGAACTCCCGGCCGCTGCCCCTAGAACTCCCGGCCGCTGCACCTAGAAGCCCCGGCCGCTGCCCCTAGAACTCCCGGCCGCTGCACCTAGAACTCCCGGCCGCTGCCCCTAGAACTCCCGGCCGCTGCCCCTAGAACTCCCGGCCGCTGCACCTAGAACTCCCGGCCGCTGCACCTCGAACTCCCGGCCGCTGCCCCTAGAACTCCCGGCCGCTGCCCCTAGAACTCCCGGCCGCTGCCCCTAGAACTCCCGGCCGCTGCCCCTAGAACTCCCGGCCGCTGCACCTAGAACTCCCGGCCGCTGTCCCTAGAACTCCCGGCCGCTGCACCTAGAAGTCCCGGCCGCTGTCCCTAGAAGTCCCGGCCGCTGTCCCTAGAACTCCCGGCCGCTGCCCCTAGAACTCCCGGCCGCTGTCCCTAGAACTCCCGGCCACTGCACCTAGAATTCCCGGCCGCTGCCCCTAGAAGCCCCGGCCGCTGCACCTAGAAATCACGGCCGCTGCCCCTAGAACTCCCGGCCGCTGCCCCTAGAACTCCCGGCCGCTGTCCCTAGAACTCCCGGCCGCTGCACCTAGAACTCCCGACCGCTGTCCCTAGAACTCCCGGCCACTGCACCTAGAACTCCCGACCGCTGTCCCTAGAACTCCCGGCCGCTGCACCTAGAACTCCCGGCCGCTGCCCCTAGAAGCCCCGGCCGCTGCACCTAGAAATCACGGCCGCTGTCCCTAGAACTCCCGGCCGCTGCACCTAGAACTCCCGGCCGCTGCACCTAGACGCCCTGGCCACTGCCCCTAGAAGCCCCGGCCGCTGCCCCTAGAAGTCGAGGTCGTCCAGGTTGGTGAGCTGCCGCTGCCCCTAGAAGTCGAGGTCGTCCAGGTTGGTGAGCTGCCGCTGCCCCTAGAAGTCGAGGTCGTCCAGGTTGGTGAGCTTCCTGCCGAACACCTCGGCCTCGTAGTTGGAGAGCTGCTGCAGCAGGTGGCGCGACACGTGCACGGCCGGCCGGACGCTCTCCAGGTAAAAGTAGGCGTCCTCGAGTGTACAGCCGGCCGACGCCATCAGGTAGGCCAGGGCCACGGCCGCCGACCGGTTCACGCCCTGGGGAGGGGAGCAGAGGGGTGTCTGCTGACCGGTCCACAGCCCGGGGAGGGGCGACAGCCTGACCGGTCCACAGCCCGGGGAGGGGCGACAGCCTGACCGGTCCACAGCCCGGGGAGGGGTGTCTGACCGGTCCACAGCCCGGGGAGGGGTGTCTGACCGGTCCACAGCCCGGGGCGGGGTGTCTGACCGGTCCACAGCCCGGGACGGGGTGTCTGACCGGTCCACAGCCCGGGGCGGGGTGTCTGACCGGTCCACAGCCCGGGGAGGGGTGCCTGACCGGTCCACAGCCCGGGGAGGGGGAGGGGTGTCTGACCGGTCCACAGCCCGGGGAGGGGTGTCTGACCGGTCCACAGCCCGGGGAGGGGTGTCTGACCGGTCCACAGCCCGGGGAGGGGTGTCTGACCGGTCCACAGCCCGGGGAGGGGGAGGGGTGTCTGACTGGTCCACAGCCCGGGGAGGGGTGTCTGACCGGTCCACAGCCCGGGGCGGGGTGTCTGACCGGTCCACAGCCCGGGGAGGGGTGTCTGACCGGTCCACAGCCCGGGACGGGGTGTCTGACCGGTCCACAGCCCGGGGCGGGGTGTCTGACCGGTCCACAGCCCGGGGCGGGGTGTCTGACCGGTCCACAGCCCGGGGAGGGGTGTCTGACCGGTCCACAGCCCGGGGAGGGGGAGGGGTGTGTGACTGGTCGACAGGTGGTATGTGCAGTATTTTTTATATAACTATTACTGGCTTTGAAATGAAAATTCTCATTGCACAGTATCATATATGCATCTGTGTTGGATTTTTTCACAGGTGATTCTCACGTCTGGACCCGGGATGACTTGCAACGTCTGGACGTCAGACAGGTCGCCGCGCGTCCGTCGGGCGGTGGTCACCTGTCTGCCGGCGGCGGAGGTCACCGCGCGCCTGTCTGCCGGGGGTCACTGCGCGCCTGTCTGCCGGGGGTCACTGCGCGCCTGTCTGCCGGGGGTCACTGCGCGCCTGTCTGCCGCGATTCCTGCGGCTGTTGGTCTACACTCGGTGGAGAGTACATAGGTAAAGGGACCCTCCCACCTTAACATTAGATTTGAGTTGAGATAGCCAAAATGGGGTCCCTGGCTCACAATTACCGGTTTCGGCACTCACAACATCGAGAAATGCCTTAAATCGGAAATATTGAATTTCAAAATTGCAGCAGTTTGATTCAGAGGGGCTAATGCATAGGAATACCCCTCTGAATGTGTGACGTCAGCGCAGATATCTAACGATTTTTAAATGTTTGACTAAAACGTTTTGTAGCACGCAGTGGTATACCTATGCTGCTTTACGCGCAACAAGTGCCGCACTTTCAGCTGCCAAACTATTGCTTCCAAATAAAGTCGCTAGGAACAGCGGAGATCCCAAAAAGTAAACAAAAGTAAAAGTCTAATATCTTGAAAACCGGTGAATATTTTTCGGTGAAATTTGGTAGATATTCGTTTTCGCTCTTTCTGAACCGAGCGGCATCACTTTCATGCCAATTCATAAACTTTTTTGAAGGTGGGAGGGTCCCTTTAATTTTAGTAAATTGTAGTAACTCCTAGTAAATTGGAAGAAACTGGATTACTTGTAGGCCTGCTGAATATATCTATCATTCTGCCAATTAGTAGCAAAATGATCTTGCTGCAACTGCTTACCTCAGCAGCTGTTGTGTTCAGTGTTTATCCTGATGTACAGAAAGAACGCATGTAACTGTTTGAACCACGTGGACCGAACAAAGTGATCTGGCCTAGGTTAGGATTGACAGTGATTTGGGAATCCAACCTTGGGAAAAGAATGTAAATGATAGTGCTTCAGAAATCAGAAGTGTTATGGAGGAGCGTCCCTGAAGTTGTGTCAGTCGTTATCCATGCCAGATGGCCAAAACCAAGACTATATACACCGCGAAAACACTCAGTGTTATCACAAATATTATTTAAAAACACTCAAAGGTTGGTTACACACCAGTTCTTCAGGCAACCCCACTCAAACACAGACTGCTGATGCCAACACCATTTGTCAATTTGACTCAATGTCAGCCATCAGCGCTCTACACTACGTCAGGTGCTCAACGACAAGGTTTTTACCACTTTTAGGTACAAGTTGGGGCATTCCACGTCAAATCGAACAAAAATCGGCTGTTTTGCACCTTACCATCAGCGATTTCATTATAAATTTGTGAGCGAGTTCCTGTGTGGCCCCGGACATTACATTGATGTTTTTTTGCACATTCTGACCACAGGTCTTCTAAATATAGGGCATCAAATTTTTACAAAATGTTGCATCTTTATATTTTTGAACGACCATAACTTTGGTTGTGCTTGTTTGATTTGAATGAAATAAACCTTACTGTTTAGGTAATTTCTTAAGCATTTGTTAAGAATTGCACCTACTTAAATATATGACCTTGAAATTTGCTTAACTCTGTTCTTAAGCACAAATATTGAAATAGCAAAAAACACGTCACCTTCCATTTGGCTCATTTTCATATATTTTATTGCCTACCATATTCTTAACAACCTGTGAAAAAATTAGAGTGGGCCATTCATAAGTTTTGAAGAAAATGGCACATATGCAAACGTATGTTAGCACGCGCAGTGGAGGGGGAAGAGCGAAGTTCGCCCACCCCTCCTGTTTTTCGCCAATATCTCATAATATTGATGCGAAATTACTTATGGCTCCCTGTCCAGAATTGAATTGGACATCTCATCGTGCAAGCAATAAGAAAATCGGTTCACAACTGTTCTAGTAATAGCGGTGTAAAGTGAACATCCTGTCGCCGCAGCGACGCGGCGAACAAAAATCGCAGCGACGCGGCGACTCGGCAGCCGGCGCCGACCGCTACTCGCCGCCTGAATTGTAGACTGTGCCGGGACGGAACGGAACGGTTCCGTCTTTACATCGCGCTCCCTACCGCTGATTACGTTCGATTCGCGTCCAATCTTGTGAGAAGACTTAGAAATGTACAGGCAATCTTATGGTGAAAGAATTTTGAAAATCGGTTGGTAAACAATTGAAATATGAACGTGTAAACACAAAACTGTGATTGCTGCGTTTCCCGCATCGGCCGAGCCCGCCTCAGCCGGCGACATGTTACTCTTAGCAGGCCTCTAACTGCCATATTTATTATTGGATTAACTAGAAATTCCCCATACATACTAAAATATGTATGTTCTTTCGTATAGTGAAGATCAAAAGACGTGAAGATATCGTTGCGTGATAATGTTTTCGTTGAATTTACTTCATGATGCATTTCCACACGGCTCAAAATTCACCGCAAAATACCGTTTGCCTGAGACACTTTTACTATGGAACGTGAATGCTTGACTACGATGACTATGCATTTCCATTCTCGCAGAGTTTGGGATATCACTAATCAGCAATCATTCATTTCAGAAAGTGTACACAAGCAAGCATGTCTTGACTGTCTTTCAAGGTCACGCGCGGTTGCGTGATGTTGATGCATGAAAACGGCGTTTGCCGCGAAAGTTACGAATGGCCCACTCCAATTTTTTCACAGGTGGTTAGGAACATTGTGACGGACATAATATGTAAAAATTACCCAAATCGAAGGTGACGTGTTTTTTGCTATTTAAATTTTTCTGTTTTAATTCAAGGTCAAATGCATTTCAAGGTCACTTCAATTTAATTTTATAATTAAAAATCAAAGCCTTATCAATTGCCTATAAGACCCTGTTAATATCATTTTGATACCAGAAATGGAACCAGAGTTATAGCCATTTAAAAAATTGATGTGTGGCATTTTCGCTATATTCGATGACCTATATCTCAGCGATACGTTATCAAAGTTCGAAAATATTTTACGTAACTCAGTTTTGAACCATGCCCAGTCTGCCTACAAATTTTCAGAAAAATCGAAGGGGATGACGGATTTCGGTGTTTGATTTGACGTGGAATGCCCCAGTTGTGCTACCATCGCATTTGATAAAATGAAATCAGTCAGCAGTGATCAACGTCAGACATGGGTGTGAAGCTCAGACATTACTTTTCGCACCATCAGC
Organism: Amphibalanus amphitrite; assembly: GCF_019059575.1. Classification (NCBI taxonomy): domain Eukaryota; kingdom Metazoa; phylum Arthropoda; class Thecostraca; order Balanomorpha; family Balanidae; genus Amphibalanus; species Amphibalanus amphitrite. The sequence goes on from NW_024881866.1 coordinate 590,086, forward strand.
ACCACTTAGTCGTGTTCCAAAGATGCGTAGTTTTTTTAAATTTCTTTCCGAATTTTATTCACAAAACGTTCACACACTTAGAAAGCATCAACAACACTATTAAAAAATTACGTATAATGAGAATACCCGTCTGGGCGGGACGGGACGACACTATCAGGCCATTGCCGCCCCAGCCCCAGGGAGAGCTAATAAGAGACCGGGGAGAGGGGTAGGATACCCTCCCTCCCCCCCGGCGCTCCAGACGGGAGGGAGGGTATCCTGCCCCCGCCCGCGCTGCCCTGCTTAATAATGGCGTATGGATATAAAAACGCATAGGTACTAGTGATGTCAATTTCAGAAATTTTGGAAACCAATACCAAACCGAAACCGACCAAAACCACTGAGATACCTATACCAAAACCGAATCGATTTTTAGAAATAGGGGAAATACCGACTAGATACCGAAATCAGGGAATTATCAAACAAATACTTCAAACTTTCTCAAGACATATAATAAGCCTTGAAAGGTACAGTGGCGCAGCCAGGGGGGGGGTCATAGGTCAGCTGACCCCCCCGAAATTTCTGTCAGGGCCCGCTCGAAGAGAGGAGAGAGAAGAGAGAGAGCGAGAGGAGAGAGAGAGAGAGAGAGAGAGAGAGAGAGAGAGAGAGAGAGAGAGAGAGAGAGAGAGAGAGAGAGAGAGAGAGAGAGAGAGAGAGAGAGAGAGGAGAGAGAGAGAGAGAGAGAGAGAGAGAGAGAGAGGAGAGAGAGAGAGAGAGAGAGAGAGAGAGAGAGAGAGAGAGAGAGAGAGAGAGAGAGAGA